>NW_009235956.1:20335-38262 GCF_000690835.1 Fulmarus glacialis | reverse complement strand
GCGAAGAGTGTACCTGTCTAAACCGTAAGACGGAGCCAAGCTCAGGAATTCACCCCACATTTAGGCATTTGCTTTTTCTCCGCTGTGTCCAAAGTAAGCAGGACTGTAGCTGCTAAACACCCCCAGGAAAGTGGGTGTGAGGCTGGGATGGTGCTTGGCGAGGGGTGCTGGATGGCCATCACAGGGTCCAGGCTGTGCTTTAGGCACAGGAGCAAAAATCAGCTCCAAACACACCTTCTTCTGACCCCTCCCCATGCACCTCCTGCCTACAGGGTCTCGCAGGCAGCTTGCCAGGACGTGGTTTTGAGGGGGCTGCTTGGAGACACACGCAAAGGCTTCAGAGGGACAAGACAACACCAAAAATATAAGGATTTTGGGGCGATCGCTGCCCATCCAAAGGCTTGATCAAGTCTAGAAATGAGCTTTGGTGGGGACAAGCCTTTACATGCTGGGACACCAGTTTTTTTCCCTGGAGTCTTCAGTGAAAACAGCCAAGACAAAAGAAGTGCTGCTATTATTAGAGTTAAAATGCTGATAAAATGCTTTGGAGGGGGAAAAAAAAAAAAAAAGCTTTCTGAGCGAGAGTCCAACCTTAGTAGGAACAGTCTGATCACTATTTTCCAATCTTTTCCCTGCAGGGGAAGCAGAGACCAGCCCTTATCTTAGGTCCTTTTAAAGTAGCATCAGTGTTCTGGTTTTTATTAAAAGATTTGATTTGTTTAAAATTGTGCAGGTTTTGGTTTGTGAAACTTATTTCTTTCCACCTCTCCCTCTCTCTCTCTCTGTATAAATATATATATATGTATTTAACCAAAAACTTATTCTTAAATACGGATTTCAACAAGGGCCAACATCTTCTTTAAGGTGTCTGAAGATTTTTGCTCAATTCCCAGCCTCACCAATTTTTGCTCAATTCTTCTCTCCTTCATGTATCCTTGAGTCCCTCCCTCAGTTTTCTTGCATCTACAGATTTGGCTAATGCAATCCCGCATCACTGGTGGGACAGAGAATTGAAGTAATTCTTGCTTGCCAGCCACATGGATTCTCCCGGATGTTGGATGCTCAGGACCGAGGCAGTCCTGTGGGAACCACGACTGCAGGGTCCTGTCTTATTCTGGGGAGAAAGTCTCAGGGCATGAAGAAGGGAGTAGGAACCAAGCTCACCCAGGATGGTGCAGATGCACCCCAATGCAAAGGCACCCCGGACAACATGGGTTGGGTCCCCAGCCAAACTCCCCGGACCTCAGGGGCTCACGGGGGGCATTTTCCAAGCACAACACTTCCCTGCAAAGCCCCGGTGGACACCGGGGGAGGAAAAATACCCAGACCGCCCCGGGTAGCCTCGCCGTGAACCGCCGGGGCTGGGAACGATCGCAGCTCACGGGCCAGCCCGAGCTGGGGAACCTCATAAATCATGTGGAAGTGCAGAGTTATGAGTTTCCTCAGACAAACACCGCTAATTGCAGTGTGCTCTGATTGCTGGTGCGAGGCCACGTAAAATGCCGGTGAGCCTGGGGCAGGGGGTGCTGGATGGGGGGGTGCAATTTTGGAGGGGGGCAGACGGACTAACACCTCCCCCTGAGGTGCAGGGTTGGAGCACAGCTCAGATGAACATCATTCCCTGCCAGCTCTGTCCTGGAGCTAGCAACCTCAGCGTGCAAAGCCTTAGCCCTGCAAAATGTCTAAAAGTGCCCAGTTTTGCTCCTTTTGAGGCCAGTACTTCCCAGGGAAGCAAAAAGCAGCTCAAACTGGGAGGAAAGACAGGCTGCGAGGCAGGCATCAATGGGAGCTCCATCTGTGAAGGGCAATTACTTGGTGGTGCAAATGCTCCAGGGCCAAGTCTTTGTAGTAAAGCAACCCTTGTGATCACTCCACGCCCAAGCCGAGTGACTCAGAGTAAAAATAATTAAATATGTTAATAATTATTAGGGGCCCCTTTGATTAAAACAAATAAAGCTTGCAGTGTGTAAGCAAGGAAGAATGCGTAGGTTTGCAGGGCTCGGCTCGCCACCAGCAGCCGATAGCAAAAGCGGATGCGGTGCCTGGGTCGGACATCAGAGGAGCGTGGGGGAAAGCTCAAGTCCAACCCAACCGGAGATGTCAAGGGTAGCCAAGTCCCTGCCGTAGCAGCTGCCCCCATCCTTGATCCCAACGCACTGCCCCAAGACCAGAGGCGAAATGGGGGACTGGAGGCATCACATCTCTACATCTCAGCCCACCAAGTGGGAGACCCGGCAGGTTTTGGGTAGCTGGTCCAGGAACCAGCATCACACGAACTGCCAAGGGAAGATGGGAGGCAATTTTGGAAGGTGAAGAAAACGTTAAATATAATTCATTACATCCTGAATGGTGTTCATTCAGGAGCCCTGGGCACCCGATGGGTGGAGGAGGGCACTCCTGAAGGGAGATTCAGATCTTTTAGTTGGGCTTCTGAGGTGTCCAGAGGAAAGCCAGGCTGATGGCTTGGCTGCTTCAGTGCAGTGCTTGTAGGGTGAAGCCGTGCCACAAAAGGCCTTTTCTGTGCTAACCCTCGCCAAAACGCTGGTCCTGCTTGAGGTGGGATATGGTGGACGCTGTACTGAGGTTGGAAGGCAATTGCAAAAGCATTTCAGAAGAAGTGGGCATGCCCAGACAAGTGGCCCCTCTGCTCCTTGCTCTACATGGGGCACTTGTCCCCTCTCTCCTTGGAGCCAAAGGCAGCACCTGCACCCGTTGGGCTTTCTGGCCAGCAGTGGTCTGCCTCAAATGCTGGAGATCTGCACTTTTGGCCAAGGGAGGAGATGGAGCCGGTGTGGTGCTTGCACAGGAGAGCGTAGAGCTCCTCTCCTGTGCTGGAATGTGGCCGGGGGCGGGCAGGCGGCAGGAGCGCTCACAGCAGAATCTGGAGAAGCCTTTCTACGGCTGTTTTGATCTCTCAAGTGTACAGACGATAAGAATCAGGGCCTGACATGCTGGGAGGGCATTTATAGACATAGCAAAATGCGCCTGTGGAACAGGAGGGTGAGTTCGCACTGTATCACGCTCAGGATCAGCGACGCTTTAGGGAACAAATACCAAAACCTACTGACAGGGTGTGTTTCCCATATAGGTGCTTACGCAGCACCATACTGCACCCCTGCGTGTAACACCACATGCATGTTATGGCCATGCTGACTGCCAGGAGCTGAAGAAGATCTACGTGCCTCAGCTTCACCATAGCTTTTGAAGGCAAACTCTAGGTTGAGTGAAGCTGCAGCCATTGCATGAGCAAAAAACAGCATCCCGGGGAGGAAATGCTCTTTGTATCCCAAAGTATTTTTATTCCCAGGATGGAGCTTATGTGAAACACAGGACTCAGGTTGTCCTCTGTGCATGGGGTTGAGTGTCCCAGTTCATGAGCAGATGCAGATTTTCCACTGAAACACACCACTTCTGGGGCAATCTGTGAGTACATAGCAAGATGACCCAACTGCTGGGAATGGGAAGCAGGAAAAAAAACCAGATCCAGTTCAAATCGATGGAGAACCTGAGGGAGATTCAACACAGGCCCCCTCCCTGGAAATCAGCCAGGGCATTGGAGCGGTAGCTCCTTCACAAGCCCAAAAGGGACCCAAAGACAGACAGCAATGGACACTACCTGCAAACAGGACGCAGCTCTCAGACCTCTTCTTCCCACTCCTGGAGATGGGGCATGCGGAGGGAGGGCAGCCACCGCCAACACCTTCTGCCATGTGGTCTGTGTCTGTTATTTTGAATCCTGCTGCCCCGCTAATAAAACAAGCGATGTCCTTGTAGTGCTTTCCAGGGAGGGAAACATAAAACGCATTTGCCGTTAGTTTATTTTTTTAAAGCCCTATTTAAGAAAAGGAGAGGAAAGGGATCCCTGCAAGGGGCACACTTGCTAACAGGAGAGCACAATACGCTTGATTGCTCTTTCTTGTCCCGCAGTACCTCACTGACTCCCTGGGAAGGCAAAAAAAAAAAAAAGGGGTTAGGTGATGTAGCTATACAGTGTATAAAGCAGCAGCTCCTTAACACATGGTTGTAGTTATGCAGCTGGGGAGCGGACACGTATTTTGGGAAGATACCTGGCCAGTGTGCAGCCAGCTGTGATCTGATATCCAGGGTAACTGCGCCACCTCATGGTCCCCAGAGCCAAAGAGTTCAGAAGCGGGAGTTGGAAGCATGGTGTGACTCGCGTTCGCTGAAAAGCATCTTCACAGCCTCCCCTGAGAAAAGCTGCACCAGCTTTATTCGCTGTAGTGAAGTCACCTCCTTTCGTAAGGCCAGGTGGGGATTTGCTCCATGGCTTACTGCCTTACTCTGACAATAGTCCCAACAGTCTCCAAATGAACTACTATTCCATCTAAAACAATGATGAAATAAGAGCTAGAGATGTCTTTTGATGTCCCCTGCTCTGGGACTGCTCCTTAGAGCACACGCATCATTTCTTCATCCAGTCCTGCTTTAAGAGATGTGGTCCCTGTGGCTCCTGCTGCTTCCCTGCAGAAGCTTGCAGCCCAGTAGATCCCATCCTGGAGAAGGGCTGTCCCAGATTATCACGTCCTGCTTTCCTTTCCTTTGATCCACTTGAAATAATCTCTCCCGTTTGGCACCCCACGCAGCCCTTCTTTTAGCCTCCTGTTCTCACCCTTCTCACACTTGCAGCTGATTGTTGGCCGTGTCTCTTATAAGCTGTCACTTGGGCATTCATGCCTGGATTTTCCTGGTTTTTCCTCTGTAAGAGGTGGAGGGGAGTTTTCACCAGCACAAGATAGTCACCACAGTGAAAAGGGAGAGCGGGGTATCATGGGGGTTAAGCAAGCCCACCCCACCTTGGCTATCTAACATAGTCCTACAACCGCCCTCTGGAAATGCCTCACTTTTTCCCATGGGCCACAGTGAGGGTCCAGTCAACTATATTTATTTGAAGCCCTTAGATAGCTAAAGTTGACCCGAATCCCAAAGTACACGTGGCCTATCTGCCTCCCACAGTCCTCAGTGACGAGCACCTCCAACTTTTTCCACTCGCCTTCATCCTTCTGTTGCTTCTGCAACCAAATGCATTGCTGAGTCCTTGAGCTTAACTCCATCCTAACTGCACAAGGAGACGTTGTCTGAAAATCTCACTGGCTTCTTCCCCTCATACCTAATTTATGGTGCATAGTCAATCCTGTCCAGCACTCCTGCTGTCTCCTCCTTATCCATGTTCAGCCATGCAGATTGCGTTTCCATGGATTATTTCCCTTTGCCTCATTGATCCAGCACCAGTCCTTGTCTGCGGCGAGATAACGATAAAGATCACCATTAATTTATGACAATGTCACACAGAATGTGTCCACATATCACTGTCTCTTGGCATGAGTAGTTCCTGGCACCGTAAAACAAATGTAAAGTGCAAGCAGAATAAGAAATACTTCGGAGATCTGATGTATCCTAAATCTAGATACAGCTATTATTTTTTAAACTTTCCCCCCCCAGTACCTTCATAAAAGAAGGCTTTTGGGAGAAGATGCAGTTTGCAGCAATGGGCTTGGAGCCATTCTGATTATCATTCTGCCCTGTCTTCCCCAGCCCCTTTACCCATCTCTTTTTCTCCTGGTACTTCCCTGCTTTCAACGAGCACTGCTGTTCGGTGGGAGCTGAATGCTGGGCTCTGACGTGGTGTTACAGCTGCCTGGGGGTAAAGACCGCTCTTAGAGAAAGAGGATTCAGCTCAGGGAAAGGGGTTTTACCTGCTTTGTTTGGAAATGCTGTCCGAGGAATCACCAGGTAAGAAGTTCTTCGTGTCAGGCCAATTTATTAAAAGATGTGGGCTACTTGCAGTTTGGAAATCTCACCTCTCGTTTGACCCAAAATGTGATACAGAACCAGAACAAAATACGTACAAAGTATAGATGTAGCTGTCCCTCTGTACAAACAGTTTACAAGGAGGGATGAGTTGGGGAAACAACTGAAATACAGCCAAGGGAACTTATTTCAAGCCATTTAAGAAGCTGCTGGTAAACTTTACACAAAATCTTTTCTGCATCCTTGCCTTCAGCATCCACCCTGGATATGATCTCCCACTTTCAATTCAGTGGTTCTTACTGGAACAAAGAATTAGGGAAAGTTTTAAAGCAGAGAGGAGTGACTGATTGCTCAACTGCTGCCAAACTCCTTGACTTCATGCTTCAAGCAAAGCAGTGAGATGCAAGGTGTCCTTGCAAAGCTGGAGACATCAGCCCCAAATAAAAGCGATCCAGTGAAACCCATTCTGCTCCCTCCCCATCTCTTCCCCTGCCAGCTTTAGGATTAAGCTCCCAAATGCACTTCATATGCAGGAAGGAACAGAACTGAACAAACCCATAAAAAGCTGAACCATTGCGACCTATGCGGCTCATCTTACCAGAACATCTTCTAGAGCAGGCAGTTAAGTACCTCAGTTGTCTTTATGCCAGCAAAACGAGCTTTGCCAAGGCCCGTTCCCTGGCCCGATGGCCAGATGAGATGGAAGAGTCTGTACCTTTATCATTAATTTTTATTGCTTTCCAGAACAGGTTGGTCACATCCATCCTCGTCACCGGGAAAGCTCTTAACTGGCCTGTGCAACTACAGGACTGTTTAGGACTGGCCAAAACTGTTCCAGGGACCATGCATAAAATTTAGCTGTATGGCCTGTGCTGGTTATTAGTATGGATGTAGTCAGAGAGTTTTATTTGCTTGCAAGAGCAATGGTGCCACAGCCTCGTCAGTGAACACTGGCCAAGTGAGGTCCGACCTTACCCCATGACTGAGGATCAAGGGTTCAGATTCAGCTCAGGAGGTCGCCTGGAAGCAAAGAGAGACCAAGACTGAAATGAAAACCTAATCAGCTATATTATTTATGAGGAAGAGAAGGAAGACGTTAAAAAACCTAAAAAACTCAGTCCCACCTCTTTTTCCCTTTACATTGTGTTTATGGCCTTTTCTGTGCAACCGGTACTGTCAATAAACCAGGCATTCAACTACCCTGCACAAAGCCTATTCAACATCTGTCTGGAGTCAGTGGGAGAGACGGCAGCTACTGGATGGACAAGCTGACAGGGACTAGAAAAAGAGAGCGTCACATCCCCATTCACGTGCCAGCTCTTCTCTCTGCCCTAATTTAATGAAGTAATGAGCCAATTTGGCTTCTTCATACCTGTGGCTGTAACATCCTGTCTCCATCTATGATCATAGTAGTCCAGGCACCACAGGTTTTGGAGCATGTTGTAAGAACCGCTGAACAAAAGTCAATGACCCGGAAGATGAATTAGATCAAACTAGATAATTAAGCTAGACTCATCCAGACTTCAAATAGAGGAACAAGTCCCCACGTAACTCCTTTTAAGTGCTACGGTCATTATCAGTTCTCTATGACAAATCACAGATAATGCCATTAATTTCAGTGGATGCAACCACAAGTTTAAGGCAGGTTTTTTTGCATGACATTTGACTATTTGATTCCCGGATATAGTCTCCACGCCAGATCACTATTTGCACATACGACCTTAGTACTTTTCT
The DNA here is from genome assembly GCF_000690835.1 of Fulmarus glacialis. Lineage (NCBI taxonomy): Eukaryota > Metazoa > Chordata > Aves > Procellariiformes > Procellariidae > Fulmarus > Fulmarus glacialis. The sequence continues at coordinate 30,759 of NW_009235956.1, read as the reverse complement.
TCTTCAGTGTGCCACAGGAGCTCATGCAGTTCAGTGTCATCTCTGTCCCCCAGGACTTGTCAAGCATTTAAATGTCACAACCTCTTTTGGTCAATATTGCTATTCTCTGCTTTAAGATGGTCAAACCGAGGAACGGAGATGTTAAGTGTGTTAACCTACCTACAGGGTGGGAAAGCAGCCCTTTGCAGTTCAGAACAGCACTCAGTACTATGCCAAGGTTTACTGCTGATCCGAATAATAACAAAGAAAGCAAACAGAATAAATGAGGAAAGGAAAAAAGGGATTTGCACTCAAACACACATCAGGTTTAGGCGCAGCTTTTCCATTAGTGGGAGCAGGTAAAGAGAGAGCCACATATCCTCCCGTTCTCAGGTCTGTTATTTGGAGATGCCATATCAGACTCAGGGACCAGCCCAAGCTCCGGATCCCACCTTCGCTTCCTGCAGTTACTGGTTTTAAACTCAGACTGAGTGTGTTGTCATGTGAGTTCAGAAGATATGTTGACCATATTTGCCAGTCCCAGAATTTATATCGTACAGTTGTTTGTCAAAGCCCCACCTATCCCGTGCAGCACTTCCTTTCTGATAATTGCTACTGCGATACAGAGCTAAATAATGGAAAGGGGAGAAAACTCTCTAATTCTCACCATTATCTTGAGGGTAGCCTGTTAAAACATGAACTCTCTGATATTTTCTTCCAAGCTCCTCCCCTGAGATACGCCTCTGAGCATCCCTGGAGTTCCTCGCGCTTGGACACTGCCCCGAACTGTCGTGGGAACACGGTGAAATTGGGAAGGTGTCATTTGGTGTTGAAAGCTTCTCGGTTTTGTCAGGAATGAATGGAAACACAGAGTGGTGAGCTGCAAAAAGGAAAAGTGATGAAGATTTTTTGAAGTCTTGCTGAGTTCATCTATTCATTGTAATGGTGAAGAGATTACAACCCTGAGACTTCATGTTCCCCCACAAAGCCTGTGCAGGGCATGCTCATGTCTATCCAAGAGCGCAGAAGGTCTCTCAGGGCAGGGACTAGTCCCTGTAGTGACATCAATGGCAAAAAGCCGTTCTGGACCAGGTTTCAAATCTCAGGCAAATGGCAGTGGCCTCCACTGCAGCCCTGGGATTGCTAAAGTCACAAGTGCAAAACAAGCACCATAAATACCAGGCTTGCTCTTGCTTGGGCTATCAGAAACCTCAGGCACAGCATTGCTGTAGCATAAAGGGCAACATGAGTAACTCGCCAGGGCCATAGCTTCTACCTCAGGCACACATTGCTTAACCTCTAAGCCGGGTACCCTTTACATCTTAAGAACTATAGTATCAAAGTTGCTACATTCTCCAGCACCTCCATTTTGTGACTGTTCCCCTACTCTCAGTATAAGCTGTCAGTCACTGGGGGCAATCCTGCAGCCATGGCCGAAGGATGCACTACGGCCATCCACCTTGCTCTGAGCCAGCAGAAGACAACCAGCTCTCTTCCAGAGGACACACAGTCACTGCTGTAATAATTTTATCCAGTCCTGGCTCCTGGACTGAACAGTTTAGGTACCATCTGACATGGTTTCCAACCTCGAGCCACCTGAAATCTTGGAGTACCGGAGCTCGGAGTCAACATCTGCACCTGATGATACAAGTTGTCCCTACGACTTCCCTCCCATCATTCTCGTGTCTGTCATTAGCACCTATCAAAATGGTGCCTTGCTCAGACACCCTGAGCTCTACATAACGTCCCACAGCCCTTTGTGCTGGCCACAGGGTGCTTTCAAGGCATTGCTGCTCTTAGTCCACAGCATTCGTAGGTGTGTATGAGATCCAAGGAGAACAAACCCCCTGGAAACAAGCAAAGAGACCGTCAGGGAGATGGGAAGGGGATGAGAATCAACATGTCAGAGTAGGCAACAAGTGCTCTGAAACAGGAGCAACGATGGATGACAGCAAGTGTCTTATTCCCATTCTGATACTTGAAAAAAGGGAGCTAGCTGAGAAACCTCTCACAGACTCTCATCTTTGTGTTAAACAGAAGATATTATTAATCAGAAGCAAAACCCTAGGAACTAAAGTCACAGGCTGGTTTTGTCACAGCTCGATTTCCACCTCGGTCTCTCCTGTTCGCCAGGGAAAGCGGCTCACCCGGCGCACTGTGAAGTCAGCAGAGACATCTAGTGGCAAAAATAACATAAAAATATGCAAGGGAATATACTGGAGTGCTTTGCTTCATCTCACGGACAGCTCGATTATCACCGGCGTTCTACTACACATAAAAAGTACTGGTTGAAAGCTCAAGGCTGTATTTTCAACTGATCTGTTGAAAAATGTATTGGAATGATGCTTTCCTAAATCTCCCAAACCCCAGTTTTATGGAGATAAAACACCTCTATAACTACTGTGCTTCCTGCTTGTCCGCAGCCTCCCAGGATCTTGTTCACCCTGACTCTCTCCAGCTTTTTGAGGAGTTTGGAGGTATTGGTATTGTGTCTGGTTCTGGTTATGTTTTTTGGTCATGTGTGAAGGTTTCTGTATGCCATTGCTGCTGGGCTGATTGATGTGATGTTGTTATACAGCTCAGAACAATTTTTTTTCCATCTGTTCCTTACAAATATGTTTTTTGTTAAGAGCTTTTCGGATTTTGGCTTTGATGGCACTGGGTTTTGTTTAAAGACTCGCATTACCTATTATGTTGAACATCTTTGTGCAGCTGTTCCATTTATTCCAAGTCTGTTCTTCACTGGACACAAACCAGCCACTATTCAGCTTTGGCAGTTGTTTAAAAAAAACAACCTTTAAGAATGTAACAAAGCAATGGCAAAATTCAATTTCTTAGTGGAGCAGGTAATACTGCCAATTTACCTGCAGTGAAAATCTGGCTTATCTTCGTCAAAGCCTCTAGTCCTTACTCTGGATTTATTCTACAGTCACAGACAATGGATTAAACATAACGCTGCAGATGAAAGATGAAAGATGTGAACACAGAAGTGCCAGTCTAGCTAGAAATTTTTACTTTTATAATGACTTTGCAGGGTTCATGTACCTCTAAAGAAAGACATTTGGCCAATGACAGGAAATCATTGCTGTGACAGCAAGACAGTTGCTCAAGCAAGAGAAGACTGTGGCCCAGATTTTAATGGTTATTCAGCAATGTTCGGTACTGCCACGCCTAAAGGACTTGCAGGAACATTGGAGTGTGAGGACATGATCATAAGCAATCAAGAGCTAAAGCAAGAGACCTGGCAGCCCACTTTTAGCAAATCTCTGTTCATCACCTGGGCTGCGGTACCCAACTATGCGTGTGGTCCTACCCCAACCCACTAGCAGCATTAAATATTTTAGCTTATTGAAAGCCAGTAAGCTGCCGGCTTTTACATGAGTAAATCAGTTTGGAAAACCAAATTTAGGCTCTGAAGTCAATTAGGCATTGCAAAGTGAAACAGTGAAACATTGAAACACCTCATCATCCGCTGGTCGGGCCAAAGAGACAGTTAAGGATCTCCAAAGCAGTTGTGATCAGATATTCAATGGGATTCCATACTAGCTGTGAAACATTAACAGGTTTAGAGGATTCAGTGGAAAATGAAGGCAATACAAGGGGTTTTTCTGAGTTACCCTTTCAACTTTGGTAGTGATTTTTTGGTAGTTACTTTTTTTTGGTAGTGATGTTTCTTTTGGCAGTGATTTTAACACATTTTGAGTTGCAAAGAAAAGCACCACTTTTTACCAGTAGTGTCCACATCAAATCCACTAAGCAAATTATGAAGACTATTTTTAAATCGTTTGAAACCTTTCAGCTGTGCTCATAGGTGCTCTGTTGAATACCTTGGTCCCCTCACTGTCATTCCTCCCCCTCTCCTTTTGACCTGTCACATCCAGTAGAGAAAGTCTCCTCCACCTCCAAGCACAACTGAAGAAGAGGAAACACAAAAAAAGCCTGCCAAGCATTGGCTGTGCTGATGAGAGAGGACCACTTATCTCAGAGGGACAAGGGGGTATCACCCAAAATTAGCCTGGGGGGGATGTTCACCTCTGGAAGGGGCTGCTGTTGTCCCCTCTCCCAACCTCCTGTGCAACACAGACCACAAGGTCCCTGCACACAGAGTGGCAAACAGCACTCACTCTCCCGTGGTCCACATGCTTGCACCTGTGAGGCAGGGCTATTGCTGGGGGGAGCTACAGCCCCCCCGTCTCCGCTAATACTTCTGCACCCAGCTGGAGCATCATCTTACAGATCATTTAACTCTGAAGCCTTCACATGATGATGAATGCCTTCTAGTGACCTGCTCTAGTGCTAATTACTCACCCTGTTGAAAACAACCTTCTTCCAGCCTGAACATTGCTGCCTTCCCCATCAAGTCCTTGTCTCCAAGCCTGCTAACTCCAGCAGTCCTTCTCTGTAGGCAGGCAGTAATCCAAGAACAGGAGGACAACCAGTGTCTCTGCAGTTCAGAGTTAATACTAGTGGCTACATCGCTTCTACTAAATAAGATGATTCAGGTACTGTTTTCTGGCCTGGAAGACCATTTGCACAGCATAGCCGACATCTCCATACACCCAAATAATCACCACAACTCAGTGGCCTCAACCATCCCACCTGCTGAGAGTGACCCAAGGGCTGTGCTCTCCCTGGAAACTGTTGGAGAGCATGGCCAAAACCATGCTGGGAAACAGGCACAACTACAGAACCTGGACTATTTCAGGACAGTAGATGGGTCCATGCCTTGGTCCTGGCTAGTTCCAGTACCCTTCAAAGGAAAGACTAGCTGTATAAGGATAAAAACACTACCCAGAGCTGTAATCAGCAACATCAAGCTTACGGGAGGCTATAAATACCTATGGCTTAGTGTGTGGCTGAACCTCAAGCTACTAGGCAGAAGGAAGGGGCCCGGAGAAAGCTTTTCCTTCAGGTATCTCACCTCATAATACATCCTAAAGAGATTTTTGCAGTTTTTCCTGTGGTGCTGGGTCTGGCCAGTGTCTGCAGCAAGATACCGAGCTGCAGTTTTAGAGAGAATGGTAATTTCGGTGATGCTGTGAACCAAGGATGTCCATCATTTCCCAGAAGAAAAAAAACAATGGACGAGTTGTCCAGTGTGTCTTCTCTTTTGGGAATGGGGAAGATATAAACTAAAAGTAACTATTTAGCTCGCAGAACTGGGAAGATCTCTTTTTCTCTGTGCTATTGCTGTAATGTAGGAACCAGTGAATGTGGCTCTTGTCACTTGATACTTCATTTCAGTGCAAGCCTGAAGAGCTCAAATCCACAACAGACCAAGCTCTAACTACTTCTTCAGGACAGACTTGGCTGCTGTTCCCAGAAACCTCTTCTTTCTCTTCTCTCATCATTATTGGACTTGCTCTCGCAGTGTCAACCCACGAGGTGGAGGGAAATGCTTGGCCAGAGAATGGGAGACTCATAGGTTCTACAAGGCTCCTTGGCATCAATTCCAGCTCTCAAATTATTGCTTTTAACTGTTTAAATAATAGGAAAAGTCAGTCCAAAAAGCCAGGCTATCTGCATAGGAGATTCAAGACCATCTCTGAACCTTCAAAATCAGGCCATTTGTCTAAATATTTAGATATAAGCACCAAAGCACACAATCACTTACTGAAAGGTGAGTAAGCAAGAATCTTATTCTAATTTCTAATCCAGTAAACCCAATTATTACCATCTTTAAGTCCCTTTGATGGTCTCTCAGTGCCACCATTTCTCAGAACGGCTGAAGACTCAGAAATCTGAAATTATATGAAAGAAGACATTTGAATGGCACCTGATTTCAAAGGCGCTGGCCATGAACATACTGCTAGAAAGCCTTTTGGGCAGGGGCTGCAAATTAACCATCTTAAACCTGAGGCATCCACAATCACCAGTCTCATTAGAAAATTTGGACGCGTTTGCCAGTGACAGATGCTCTCCTTCCTGGCTTGCCTCACACATCCCTACTGCTCCTGAGCACATTTAGATTAATGCAAAGAAGGTGAATATATTTAAATGCAGGTGGCTCTCTGTGGTAGGCAGACGACCCCGTAGGGCCACGCTGAAGGCTGCCAAGCAGGAATTTAGCGTTGTCTCTGTTTGCACAGAAGGACCTCAGTGACTTGGAAAGCATAGCAGAAGGAAATGTTTTCTCCATGACATACTATGTGCTGCCTACAATCAGCATCCTTCCTCGGCAGCTGGGCTTGATAAATGTTGTCAGCAGCCCGGGAGTCCTTTGGGCTCCCAGTGTCAAGAACGAATCTGAAGCAATCAGGCAGGGACAAACACCCCTACGCCAGAATTGTTCTGGTCATGCTAGAGCGAGTCCTTATGCGACTGGGCTGGAAGACTGAATCCTTCAGAATAAATTCAATTTGAGCTGCTTATTGAGAATAAACAAGTTTATTCATCTAACATTTAGTATGTTATCCAATTCTATTCTAAGTATTGCATTTAAAAGCAACAAGAATCCTAATATACCTGGCTTTTCAATTAAAAAAAGTAAATTAATTATCCTGTTTGTCTGCTAGAATATACTAGACTAAGTTGCCAGACACAAATGGCATTAACAGTTCTGCATGCTCTTACAGAATCATAGAATCATTAAGGTTGGAAAAGACCTCTAAGATCATCGAGTCCAACCGTCAACCCAACACCACCATGCCCACTAAACCATGTCCCTACGCGCCTCATCTACACGTCTTTTAAATACTTCCAGGGATGGGGACTCCACCACTTCCCTGGGCAGCCTGTTCCAAGGCCTGACCACTCTTTCAGTGAAGAAGTTTTTCCTAATGTCCAATCTAAACCTCCCTTGGTGCAACTTGAGGCCATCGCATTATATATGCTATTCTTTGACTTGATATTTTTAGCCCAGTTTCTGAAACAAAAAGAATTTTAAAAACCCTGTAATTGTGCTGGGGTATTTGTGTGAGCTTATCAAGTCTTCCACTAGTACCTTTGAACCAAATGGCCAATTTCATACAAATATGGGGAAGGAAGACAGGTACTGCAGAGCTACCAGAGACCCTTAAGTTCCCCTCACTATAGGAAATAGATGGATGTGGGCTCACCCTTTATCAGACACCAGAGAATCCACACAGGCGAGCTCCCCTTGGAAGTACAAATCTAGATGAAATGAAGCTTCTTTGGCTCTACTAATCCCAAACCAACTTCAATTCTTCTCTTCAACAGAGCGAGGCGATGCCATGCCTTGTGCTTGTATTTCTCTGAGAGACAGAAAAAAGGTCACATCACACATTTCCTCTGCCCTCTTTCCCAAGATATATTTTTTTTAAAATCCCTGCTCCATCACCTGGGTTTCCAGGTCGACATTTCCACTGCGTTGGGACATTTGGAACAAATTTACTTTTCAATATTACCGCATTCAGGCAACATAAAGTGGTAGCTTAGAGGTGCTGCAGGACACACAAGACTCTTTCCAGTATTCCCATAATTTACAAAGACCCACGTAAGGGGGGATCTGAGCCTTCCTTTTGAATCAAAGCTTTAAAGCAGTTTGTTTTGGCCTCCTTTAGAGCTGCAGGCCAAGTGAACTACAGCCATTTGTTCTGAAACCATAAATCTCACAAGCTATAAAGTGGTTTCCTAATCCTTTTATTTTACAGGGCACACATTTTCTCAGCGAGACATGCCCCTTCTTAGCCGTGATTTGGAGAAATCTGCACGAGGAAACCATTCCAGCCTTCGGAGCTGGATTTCTCCAGCTGTTGCATTTTCCTTATTTTCTGGGCTGTCTGCTTGCACAAATTAGGTGTTCCAACCTGTCTCAACCAACCTGTAGCAGGAAAATAAAAGGATCAGCAGCAGCACCACAATAAAGTTAAACTTGGAGCCAAAAAAAAACCTGTTGTGGAAATTCACTTGACTAATGTTTCTCCTTAAAAAAACAAAAAAGACTGAGAAATGAAGGGGTTTGTGCAAAAAAAAAAAAAAAAAAAAGGACACACACCTGAGCAAACAGATTTTGAGGTCTGTGGGCCATCCTTCCACTGGGCAGGATCAAAGGAACTCTGCTGGAGTGCATTATGGAAAAAGTCACACATAAATTGGGATCCTGGTGGCTTAGAAGACAAAAAAAACCAGGGAAGGTCTCTGCTGAAGTTCCTTGTGACCATTCCTACTGCAACAAAATCCTGCACTGAAACATCTAACTGCTCTTGAGAAGGCAATGGGGAAAAAAACTAGAAGGAATAGCACAAACAGCATATGACATTCACTCCTTTGGTCCTTCCATGCCCTCCTGCTGTGGTGCATCCTCTCCTACACCAGCGGCACAGCACTGGGTCCATTTCCCACACCGAGATGGTGCAGGCAGGTGGTGGCATCCTGCCCGGCTGAGGGAAACCACTTCCAGAAGACATGTCCTTCAGTGGCTGCTGGAGACAGGGGGTTTCACTCATTTATGAGACCTGGAGGACCTCCTACCAGGGACAGAGAGACAAGGAAGATGGGAGATGTCTCTGCAGCAGTACAAAGAAGCTGGTACCCTCTTGGTAAACCTCTCCTGCTTCTCCACCACCATGCTGGGCATGGGTGGAGGACGTAGGAATGGATGTGTAGATCATGCCCCATCTCTGCTTGCACAGGGTGAGGGAGCCAAGCTCTCCAAGTTACTGGCAGCTCTCTAGGGAGCAGCCAAAGTCACAGCAGCAGTACCTATCTCCATTCCAATTTCTTACCCCGATCCTGTGTGATGATGGTGACAGAGCGACACTTTGCAAAGAACAAAGGGAATCACTGGTAATTTTTCATCCACAATGCAATATGCGCACAGTTTATTCCTAAAAGTAAAAGAAAATAAAACCAAGAAAGAGCTAGAGCTGTCAAACACATCGCTGCTCTCTTTGGCCTCCAAGTACCGCACTTGTGCAGCGCCTGGTGTACGTCAGAGGTTGCTGCAAAGTAGGTGTCCTTTTGAAACACTTGTAGGAACGACTGTTCTTGAGCACTAAAAAGTCCTTGTTACAAAGCGAGGGTTTAATTTTAATAATTCCCTATATCACAACATGAGTTTGCATGCTCAGGAACAGCTAGCCAAATGCTTGAGCTGAATCGTGTATTAAGAAGTGGCAATGGAATAATATCACACAATGAACATATGAACATCATTTTTTACATATTAGACACAAGTATAGCGAAGTGCTGAGAGCACAGAAAAAGCCACAATTTCCCACTTAGTTCTGCTGAGCTTGTACTGAATCATAAATGTGGGAAAACTTTCCAGAACAACTTTTCAAGATTTAACTGCAGCATCTGGAAAGTCTCTTCTGAAACACACTGATCTCAAGGACTACAGGAAATTTGCACATACACAATCATTTTGCATTTACCTCGGATCTCATCTGTGTGGAAACCAAAGTTTATTTGGCCACATTGCATTCCTAGTGAGAAATTGTTACTGCCATCTTTTTTCCTAGTATATGATTTTGCTTCTTGTTCTTTGCTTTTTTTAATACAGGAAGGAAACATAAGAACATCAGGACTAAGGTAACTGCTCTGTAATACAACACATATTTTTATTCCACATGGAAAAGGAATGCCGGTTGTTCAAATACCAAAAACGTTCTTCCTCGCACCCTACTGCAGTAACACTTGTTACTTCTCTATAAAAGTAAGCAAAAAAACCCAATCCTAGACAAAAGATTTGCTTACTGCTCACCTGTGCGCTCACTCTAATGTCTTTATCTATTATGAAAATGAGGTGGATTGGGGTGATATAGACATATGATTTTATATAGTATTCATCCAAGTTTTTCAACCGAAACTTTCTGTAAACCGGGAAAATGATCTGTGAATTGCTCTGTCTTCTTGCATAATTCATTCAGGATTAACGAAACTCTGTTTTTAAGATGAAATATTTTATTTTGATGATATATAACCACACAAGTTTGTCTTAATTTGTCTTCAATTTAATCTTGAGAGGATTAAAAATTAATAAAATTATGTCTCACACCAGATTACGACTGTTTATTTAAAAGATATCTTTTTTATTATTCAGAATTATTGTTGGATCAAAAATACCAATTATTTTATAGCTCTATTCCCAAATTCTTTCCCAGCCCAGGAGAAATGGTTACTCTGTAAAGGCTATGATATATTCAAATATCCCTAAAAAAAATTCTAAAACTGCATACTCATCACTCCTTATGCCTTTAGCACATTGAGATATCTATTGTGCAGCAGCTCTGGGACAAGCAAGGAATGCAAGACACATTTTTATCTGACCTAGCACAAGTCTTATATGTAATAAGATATTACCAAATTGTCTGTAAATGAAAATCCTAGTGGAGCTCTGTTCAGCTCAGGGAAAGTATCACAATACTTCAGGAAATACTGATTTGCTGGAAATGAAGAAATTACTATATTAATTTTTTGTAATTAGATAAACACAGGAGGTAGGTTTCTAAGTCAGCTGTGGATATTTAATATTTCAAATG
>NW_009235956.1:0-20304 GCF_000690835.1 Fulmarus glacialis | reverse complement strand
TGCCCTACACTCACGCTCCTGTCTCAACCTGTTCCCACTTTCTTTTCCGCAGAGATGCTCAGTCTCAGGGTGCGAGTGTCGGCGTGAAGAGGAACACGTTCATAAACTGCTGTCGCTGCAAGAGGAGATGGTGCTGTTATGGGAGATGATGGTGCATAAATAACCAAAACCACATGGAATGAGTTTCTAAGATTCTTCCTCTGATGGTGATCTGTCCTTGTCCACTGCTGACAAAGCGTGAGTTCAAATGGATACTGATGTTAGGAAGGGCTGTCTTCTTACCTTTTATGAATACCATGATCTGTACATTCATTTATCCCAAACTAACTCGCCCCTGCTACCCCTTCTCTTTAAGTATCATTTGTCTGGTTTCTGCTGTCTCTCATCATGTCATATCTGTAAGTCTCCTGGGCTAGAGACATGGTTTTATAGCACTAGGCAGGGCTTTGGGAGACCTTGATATAGTGTCCTGACTCACTACAAATGTTTTTGTGTGACCAGATGGAGGCCATAATCACTTCAGATATCCGATAACTGGGCCGTATATCCCAGAGCTTTTATGAAAATAAACAGGTCAACGACACAGAAAATATTCCAGAAATGGGGGTCATATGAATATCCACGATTATATCTACATGGTCTTTTGCATAGTGAGTCCACCATAGTGAGAAAGTGAGTCCACCTGTGTCCCTAGCCAACCAGGAATCCTGGAGCCATCTCCTCATCTGCAGGAGGGTGCATTGGTCCTGCTTTCAACTGCAAGTTCCTGGTTCCCAGTCTGCTTGGAGCATGGGCAGAGCACAGGGCGAAGTCTGCCTGCAAAGACCAGAGACCTGACATCAGAGCAGACCACGATCAGCAAGATTTATCATTCGTGCAGAGTAGTAGGGAGTGGGACATGATGATACAGATCAATACTTTAAAAGCTGAGAGTCAGTGCAGAGAAGACAAAGAAGCGCAAACAGCAAAGTGTGTGGATCCGTATGACCTGATCCAACGGCAGAGTATGGATCCATGCAGTCTGGTATCTAACCCAAATCCTCATCACTAGAACACCTTCCGCTAACCATGCTCAGCAGTTGACCGCCTATGTGACCATCACATCTCATAACACTCTCGATCTGTGATGAAAGAAACAGTAGAAAGCTGCAACTTTTCAGCCATCCGTGATGGCTTGCTATGAACTTAATTTAATCAACAGGTAATGACTGTGCCAACAACAAAGCTGGTCAACCCAAGAAAGAATAAGAAAAACAAGTAGCTGTTCTACGTGCATGCTGACTGTACAGGTTGCTACAGTCAGCGGGTAAAGCATCCCTTGGGGGTTATGCTATTTAGGATCATAGACTGCTGATTAATACACAATACTGTAATAAGGGCTGTTCCTGCACTCACGTCTGAGGATTCACTGAGGGTACTCTCCAGCATAAAGCCTAGAAACCTTTTTCATCAATTTGAGCTGTTTTAACGCCACCTTTTCCCCAAAGACTATAAGGGTAGTTCCCTTGGCTGGGGTCCCTGCATAGCCAAGGTTACAGAAGGAAAGCACAAATCTTTATTTGGTATTTGAAGAATACTGGTATTTGAAGAAAACTAGAAGAGGAACTTGCTGCTTTTCTACAATCGGGATCCGTAAAAGCAGCATTTTAGGATGGGGGAGAAATAGGAGGCTAGGTGAAAAAATGAGTGATTTTTTTTGTTTAAACAGTAAACCTAACCCAATACATCTTGCAAATATGTCCTGGTCAGAATAGAAGAAGTGTCTCATAAAGATCAGGAGCAGTGACTAACATGTGAACTGGAATTGAGAAGAGAATGCAACTTTGTAGACAAAAAAAGTGAAGGACTGTTGGGCTGAATTTGGGAAGGGGAAAGTAAATGGAGTAAAGTAGAAAAAAATATAGCACATGTAATACTTAATAGCAGAAATGGAATACAGTGGGATTTTTCTATTCTCCAAACCACAATTAAAATGAGGGGATGTATCAAAAAAGGCAAATTTTAAAATTGTTTAGAAAGATTTCGTTGTCACAGGATCTACTGAAAGCCACCTGGGGAATGCAATGTAATACCAAGGTAGCTAAACAATACAGCCCCAGTGCTCTACTCAGATGCTGAATTTTGTTCCTAGACTGAGATTTTCAAAATCTGAGCATTTTAGTGCCTTTAACTGTGTATGCCCAGCTTGACGCTGCTTTAAAGCTCCTTTCCACAGAGAGAAGTAATGCTAAACGCTTTTTAAAAATCACAGCCTTTCTATGCATCTCCAACTGAGAAATATAAAATACAGGCATCCAAGAACAGACCTTCAAAAAGCATGACCTTACAGGACAGCAAGTTAGGCACAAAACTATAGGCCATACAGGGGCAGAAAAATAGCACCCAGCCCTGGAAGGAGACCTGTCCTCCTTGAAGCTCTTTCCACATCAGTGCTGGGAGAAGAGTGGCGAGACCTGAAGGACCATGTAGCAGCAAGGCGTGCAGTACCTTAAGCATACCTTGGAGAAGCAAATAGTGCAGAAAACGGCTGCGTCAGCATTTTCAGCATTTTTTTTTCCCCTTGAAGAGTTTCCCAGGAGCAATGGTGCACTCCCAGATGGGCAACTGCATCCAGGCTCCAGCTGTATTGTCCTGCCTGAAAGGTGCAAAGAGTCAGGATTAGAGTTGCGAATCTGTTCCATTATTCCCGTTGTTAGAATGAGAATGTGAAATAGTCTGGAAAATGCAGGAATACCGTATATCAAATTGTATGTATTACAAGTACTTTCCAAATCCAGCTTTTATAATAACGCAGAAGGGTGCCTTTACATATGCCAAAACCCACAGCAAAGCCACAGGTTTCTCAATAAACACATCTTCAGCAACGCTGATACACTTACGGGATTAAAGTTTGTAAGAACTGCTAAATGGAGAGAGGTCTGCTCACCTGCCAAGCAGTAATTCTTTCAAGCTTTCTGCCATCTCTGCAGACACTGAACAGGGTACCCTGCCTTATGCACAACACTGATTTGGAAGGTGTACTTTTGTACAGTGAACTTGAAAAGTCTTAAAGTCAATGCTCAGTTGCACACTTCCACTTAATCTTTTCAGAGTGGAGTGGAAACTATCTGATAATTAGCATGTGTTTAGGCTCATGTATTTTGTTCATGTAACAGTTGTGTGCTTGGATCGTAGGGTACAGGGTTCAGGAGGAGCTGTATACAGTGTGGACAAAGTCTCCCAGGAATAAGCCATGTGCCTTTCACTGTGGGCGTGCTTCTTCTTAATCAAAGCATTGCTCAGCAAAGTTGACATCTGCAAGACAAACAAGTAACTTCATCTGGCTTTGCATACTTTATATACATACATATACACACAAAAAATGAACCAAAAAGTGACTTAGAAGTGCTTACTCATTAGGCAAAGAGAAGTTCTCCAGGGTGCAAAGACACTTTTCTCAGTGAGGTTCCTGGCACTCATAGCTTTCCGTTACTTTTTTATTATTAAATAATGAATTAAAACCATATTTTTCTCATTTCAGTAAGTACCTTTATGATGTCCAAACAACTCCAACAATGATATCATCTGTCTCTTTGCTCCAGGGAGGAATTTGGACCAGACCGTGATATTCCTGCTCATTCCTGGAGCGCAGAGCCTCACACCAAGGCGAAGGCAGCAAGCCTCACTCCTTGGGGGGCGGAACGCATGTCACAGCGCCGTCCGCTTTATACTATACCTCCTACACATCCCTCCCTCTTCTTGAGAGCTGTTCAACAGTATAAATTAAGAGCTAAGGCCTGAATCCTACTAAGCCTGATCTCTGCAGGCAGATACCCAAGGCTGTTCTTCAGCGGGACGTGCTCACCAGTAAGCATCTGCCCATATGGATCCTATTTCTCCATGAATACTCTTTCCAGGGTATGTACAACATATGACATAATTGGGCTGCACTCCTCTGATTTAATAAAACAGAGGATTCACCTTCAACTGGTTAAGTCCGCCGGTTTAGGAAGGAGGTCAAGTGTGCCTTTAGTTGGCTGCCTGCACGTTGGTGGACCCACAGGGATGGACGTGGGTCCAACCTCCCCAGCACTGTCAGCCTTCTCGCAGCCGCCTGCCACCTCCGTGCTTTCTGCAAGGGACCCATTCTGTCAGCAGCACAAAGCCCTCCAGCCTGTGTCTGCTCAGCCTGCCATCACCGCAGGCTGACGGATGGGGATGGAGGAGAAGACCAGGACCCCATCTGGGCTTAGCTCTGGGCTTATATAGTACGCAGGCTTAGAGCATCACACTACCAACCAACCCGTGCCCTTGACCAGCTCTCTCATGGATCTCCTCACCCCTCTCCTGCTTCCCAAACCCATGACCCCTCCTTCCCAATAGCTCATAAACATCTTTCCTTCACCAAGTTAGCAAGTGCTAACTGTACGGAAGTGCCCTGCCGCTTCACTAGGAAACAGCCACGAAGCTTGAAGTTGTTCTGCTCTGGGAGTAAGAGAGGACAAAAAAGCAAGGTGCTGGTGATAAGTTCTTCCCCTCAAACACCATGTCCTGTTGACGGTGGATGATGAAGTCTCTTAGTTGACAGAATCTACCTGCTAAAAAATCCCAGAGGCTTGTGAGCCATGCCAGAGGTGTTGTCTTGCTGAGTAGACCTTCTAGAGGTTCTTCCAGGAGCAAGGAAAGACAGTCCTTTCGCAAGATCCTCAGTCGTTTGCTGGCTGAAGAGGCGACAAGCTGAATTTTCAGGCTCTAACAGTCATGTGTGTAGTCCCAGCTCTGACTGTAGACCGTCACAGATGATCAGAGACTCAGCAGTCACCTCTCGGTGAAAGATGCCATGAGACACCTGAAACTATTGAACTGCCTCCATCCCTGGCTTTCATGGGGTCCCAATTTTTAAATGTAAATCAGCATTTCTCAGTCTCCTTTAGTAAAGGTAGAGCTGTCACAGGACCCTCTTCTAACTGCTGCAAGGGAAGCCGCTGCTCTAGTCTGGATTCCATATGGTATTCTTGCAGGCTCACAGCATGGCTTCTCAGCAAGAAGGATCCTATGTTGCGCCCACAAATGCTTTCTTATAGCGTTGGTGTTGGTGGAGCATGTGGTCATGAACGCATAAGGGTTTGTGGGAGGTCTGTAGATAGCACGGGTGGCTTTGGGGGATGGTAAAAGCCACCCCTTAGTCTGTACCCCAAGTTCTACAACTAGGAAAACTAATTTATTTCTAAAGGGTTTTGACGTCAATGAACATGCATGCGGGGTTGTTGGGAACTCAGGCAAAAGACTTACGCAGTAGCCACCGCAACACAAGAGCATCATCTACTGTAAGACCACACGGGCAGTCACACAGACAGTTTAACCGGCATATTTAACTCTGGGACACCACAAAACAGAGGAATGGGGGACTACATGGGCACCTGTTCTGTCACTGCTGCACCGCTGCTCTTCAGTCTCACTGAATAAACTTTACTAGTACCCGCCTTGCCTTCAGGGAGACTTCCAGGGAAAACTATGTTGCCAGCTAAAACAGAAGACAAACAGGCATGGTTTTAAGAAAAAAGCAAGCTTGCTACACAAAAATAAATTAATAGAAATATTGGACAACTATGGCAATAATAAAATGAACAATTAGTACGCTATGGAACATGCACATTGAATTCTATTTGATTAACAGTGTTATTCTGCAAAGTAAAGAAAACTTATAATGAACACGCACATATTTTGAAATTGCTATAGATCTGTCTGCAACTTCCAACTCCATTTTTTTTGCTGATGCCTCACTACTTATACATAGGCAAAATGTTGGGGAGACTGCTATTCTTTGTAAGAACTGTTTTCCTCAGGGAAACTAGGGAGCATTAGAGGTCTGGAAAATTACTGAATGTTAAGCCTGCTTTGGGATAACACCTATTGTTATTCTACGTTAGCAACTGTTTCTTGAAACAGATCCAGTAAAGAGATTTATTTTCATCTTCTTAGAGTAATTGGGATGTTTCTGGCAACTCTGAGATTTGCAGTGTTTTACATAAACAGAGCACGGGGGGAACAGGATAGCTGCACCCAGAATCATTAAGTGGTTCTGGTTCTCTGCTTCTTTACAGCAGAACCTTGGCAGCCAAACAAGGATTTCTGCAGCCAGTGACAGAAATAACACTACAGGAGATAGAAAGCTACATGCTACTTTTCAAAGAAGTAATAGTGATTTCTAACAGGAACTCTGTGCATGGGAAAAGGAAATAGAGTTTGTATATTCTTAAGACAAGCGTTGCTTTCACAACACACAGTCAGCTGAGCAGCTAAGGAAAACCCACTTTCACTAAAATACATTAACTTCTCAGCAGTGATACTTAAAATAATTTAAACAGACATATTGCTGCATTACATAGAATGTGTCAAAAAGCCAGGTCAAAGCAAGGTAAATACCTCAGATGCACCTTGGAAATACATACTGCCCTGAATTGGCAGGATATTTAAGATGACAATTTCCTCTGTCTCAAGAATCTGTTAAAAAAAAATTGAATCAAAACTTATCTTCAGTGATTATTTGTCCCATTTTCAGACACTTCTCTGCCAGTCTCTGACCTGCTCTAGCAACAGTGTTCTCTTTAAATTTATATTCCACTGGATTCCAGTGGATTCCACTTCAGTCGCATCCTTTCTCTGCACCTCAGAAATAAGATGGGAGCCACTGTAGTTTCAGTAAGTGGTTTTCCTCCACACAAATCTCTTAAGTTACAGGAGCACCCACCATCGCAATCTGCTATTCCTCTGCTCCTCCGCATACTGCCGAGCCATCGCTATTCAGACTACCTGCTACAGGTTCCTAAGTGATGCACTGATGTGCCTACAAAATGAGGCATTCCTCACCAACAGAACAATTCAAATAGGCTAAATAAAGAGCTTCTGATTGATTACAGACAATTTTAGCATCTCTCTGAAAGGCTGTGCAATAATCAAGCACACCAAGCAATCAAGGCTCTTGGAGCCAGCTAATTAGCAATGCTAGTCACAACTGATTGTCTCAGCTGAGCTCCAGAAGACACTTCAGCAACTAAAGGAGTGTTTTACTGCATTTCCCTTCTTCAATTTGTCTCAGTACATCAGTCAAAAAGATCTCATTTACGCAGTCCAAAAGTAGCCTTCAGCTCCTTTGGCCAAGTATACGGCGCTGGCTATCAATTTTCCTTCTCTGATTATGCCCGTAAGCCTGGGCTCATCCAACCTGACTTTACTGAATCGGGGCTCCCAATCTCAGAGGTCACGACCACCTCGCATTGCTGTGTTCAGCGGGGGGACTCACAGGCATTCCCAGGATGGGAAAGATTTTTTGATTTATTTATTTTATTAAAATTGTAATTGAGATGTTCTTTAAAAAAAGACAATTTCCCATATGACTTCTAATTAAAAAATGCCCTTTTTTTTTTTAATAGCATTAACATAGATTTGGGCTATTTTCATATATTCAGAGGAACAGTGCAAGCTATTAGCTAAAACATTTTCTACTGATCAAGGCAACAATTGCATTAACATGAAAGCATGCCAGAAAGCATATACAAATAGCAGTGGAAAGAAAAGATAATACTTTTTAAGAGTAATTTTTACTGCTCCAATGTAAATAAAAGCTCCTGAAAGCATTTCTTAAGATGTACATAGCCACTTTAATATCTAAGCTTACTTAATAAAGGTGGGTTTTTTTCAAATTTATTCTTATTGTTTGACTGCATTAAAACATTAACAACTGTATTTTTCACAGTCTGTACAATCATTCAATTTTCTGTTGCTGGGGGTCTTTCCCACTGCAACTGGAAAACACATAAAAGGACAATTGTAAATAAGTTATAAAATTGGCATGCATCAGGATAGCTGCAAAACTTAACTTTTCAACCATTTCAAAATTCTATTTCCACCTGTTTCAGTTAGACAGAACTTGACAATTAAAAGCACTGTATTTAGTGCTATCTCAAAATACTTTAACAAACCTTCAGCAGAACATACAGATCAGAAGTGCTATTACACAAAGTCTCCTGCGTCTTAAGACAATGCCACTCACTAGAATTGCAAAAACAACGGAGAAAAAATTGCCAAAACTAACAGGTACCTTACAAAAGAACACACATTCTTGAAGGGGCACAGCTTTACTAAGAAATTCAATACTATGTAAAAAGCAATTCACATTTTATTTTAAATTGCAATAAACTGTACAAAAAAGTTTCATTCTTGCCAAAAATAACAGCAGTATTTTCAATCTTACTTCTAGACAAACAACAACTCTTATTTTAATCTTTCCTGGGTGAGTTTACAAATAAACAGACAATAAGATGCACGGGTTTGTGTCAGAGTCAGGATAAACAAACAGATTTAAATGTTTGTGGAATAAATTTTAAGTTTTTAGCGTCTTTTAGGAATTTCAGTACTCCTGCCATGCCTGTTAAAAGCCTAAAGAAAAAAAGTTTTGTGTCTCACACAAAGGAATGTAAACAGTCATCGAGAGATTAAAGAGGCTGACTCTTCCAACGAAACCGTAAACGTACCTCTATACCACTAACATTCACTTTACACCGTGAACAGTCCACAGCACGACGATCGTGCAATAGCTGCACCCACTCTTCAAAATGCCAATTAAATATACATCAACGACTTTTTTTTAAAAGTCTTCAAAAAGAATAAAATCCGAAGTAACAGAACTGAAATGGTTTATACTCTTTTTAACATTTTGAGGTTTTTTTCTTATCCTAATTCATGAGCGAATATGTAACAGCCTCATCAGATCTACAATCACAACAAACTTTTTCCAAGATGCAATAAAGTAAACGAGCACCTAGTTAAGTCAATCAGATGTAGAAAGCACCTCTGCCAAGAGCATGGGCTTATTTTCAGGCTTGGTTTTGTTCGCATAACACATTTAATGCAGACTAACAAAACATAATTTGGGTCACTGTCCACAGCTTCTTCAGTCCGAGACCTAAAATGGAAATACAATTGCAGTGATTTTATAGATTTCACAGGTTTTTTTCTTAGTGTTGAAACTTAATTAAGAAAAAGCTGTTTCAACAGATTGGTTAGAGCTTAAAAAATTAAGCATCTTCTGTTACTTCAGAGTTGTTTGAGGGAATAAAGTCTTCCTGAAATTCCACTTTATCTGGATAGAGTTTAATGTAGGTGTCCACCATTAAATCTAAGTCATGTTTTATATCAAAGTTTATGTTCAGCAAAGCTAGGTTGCTTGACCTTTGCTCTGTCAAGGTGTTTTTCAGGTATGCCTTTAAGCGCTTTCGTCCTATTTCATATTTTTCATTCTCCACCTTCATCACTGGAAGTATGCACAAGACTTTAAGCAACGCGTAAACATTAGGGAAAAACTTTATGTCAGGCAAGTGAAGTGCTTCATAAATAGTAGCTGGAAGTTCAATATCTTTTCCTCTGTGCTTCCACTTGATTCTCCAACAATGAAGCTCAGCAGAAAGTGTGTCTGGATTAGGCAAGTCGTTTTTGTACATGTCAGCATGATGCTCCTCAGATGTATTGAATTTGAGCTGCCCCATGACTGAGGGCACCAACGATAAACACTTAAGAGCTTTTAAATGTTGCTCTGAGAATATGTCTTTTAATTCTTGAATAATATGCTCTACTGTGGGGACACTAAGGATTTCTTTGTAGTAATTTTCTGACGTTACCTCAGAGTCCAAGTTACCTTGTTGTGCCCTGCGAAATTTTCCTGGGAGTTTAATTTGTACATCCAGTTTTGTAGCCAAATTTGTTGCTTCCTCAAACCAAAATTCATGGTAAACTTCAATATTCTCCATCACTTCATTCAGAGAATGCAACACTGCTGTTAAGCTGCTAGCTGCAAAGAACACATCTGATGTTTGTCCTTGGAGATTTTTTCCGAATGCTCTTGTAAAAGACAGAACATTTTTCAGAATTACAATAGTGACAATGAAGTCAAAATCTGTTAATGCACTTGAAAGTACAAATGCTCGACCGGCAATAAAGTTGTTCCACCTGACGGATGAGTCACTGCTTACTGCATCCAAGCACAGTACCAGTGCTTGCATGAGGTCCACTAAAACCTCAAAAGTATCATGCCTGCCTGTCCACTGAGAACGGCAGATCTCCTTCAGCTCGTTACCCTTCTCCTTGTTGTTCTGAAAAAGAACAGAAATTGTGTTGTCCAGTTCTACTAGTAATTGCGGAGACTGATTAAAAAGACAGCAAACTTCTTCGATTGTTCCTAACGCAATGGAAACACCAACAACAGGAACGGATTTTGCCAGCCAAACATTTAAGGCACAAGAGGAACACAGGGTATACACAGCTTGTGGATACTTTTCCAAGAGTCTTGTAGCCACAACTTTCATTTTAGAAGCAAACCCACTGGAGACGATATAGGCTTGACCTCGACAGTACTCCATGTTTAGACCCCACTTTTCAGTGATAGTCGTGTGGAACTTTACAGCTAAAATTTCGGGATCAGCCTCATACGGTAAAAACCCTATGAATTCTTCTCTTAGATTATGAGAATCATCAACAAATCTCACCAACACTGGCAAATGTTCCTCTCCCGCTATGTCTACTACTTCATCAGTGACAATAGAAAAGAAGTGCGAGTCTCTTACTTCCCGCAGTGTCTCTTCTCTGACACAGTTTTCACAGATCTCAAGCATTTGTTTCTGCTGAGTTTTCGAACAATACTCAAGATTGACTGCAGTCATCTCAAATCGTTTCCTCAGAACTTCATCTCCAGCATTTATTCTATATTCCAGTAGAGCCTGAAAGTTATCTGAAGTAAAAATACCTTCTGGAAGCTCATCAACACTATGGCCATCCAAAGGAATATTTTGTTTACCCATGAGGATCAAAATTTCAAACAAAGATTTAAGATAATCTTTGTTTTCTCTTTCTTCCAGTGTTAAGGGGACAGATTCTTCCTCTTGTTCTTCCCCTCCTTCCTCTGAGACAGTATTTTGTTCGTTGCTTTCGTTCAATTCTTGAGTTGCCTGTTCCCGTTCAAAAGCTTGATCAACTACAAAATGTAAAATACTGTAAGTGTCAAGATAACATGAATAAAACATAACATTTGCTTTCCCCTACTATCCCCATTACCTTTAAGTTACTAGAGTCCAGAGAAGAACGTTTCCAGTTTAAAAGTGAACGAGTATTTCAGAAAGAGTTTAGACTGGCTGTCTGAATCAAGCAGCAACTCAGTTATCCTCCTGATACGTATAAACTTACAGTTATGTGTCCTGCATTACCTTGTCAGTCTTACTAAACAAAGTTTTTATGAACCCAATTATTTTGCGCACTTACCCTTTTGTTGCTTCAGTGTTCTTATTTCATCTTCACTCTAAAAAAAAAAAAACTTATATTGATAATGTCTAGCACACCTTAAAATATTAAAACACATCAAGATCAGATACAAATATTCTAGATGAGACCATTTTAAGAGTGTTAGTATTCACCAAAAAGTGCTAGAAGGTCCAAGAGAAGGGGTTTCTTCAGGTTGTTAATTGCTGCCACGACACATATCTACTAACTACATGAGAATAGTTTGCTACTACTGCTAAGATTCCCATACTTATATTAGGAGTTTGTTCAATATGTATTTTATAATTATTAGTAAACAGATTCCATTAAAGAATTCTGTTTCAATATGAACATGCACTGCCAGTAGACAGAACTGAATTTAACTCTATTTTCAGCCAATAAACAGACTCAATCAAACTCATGAAGAAATATTTAGAAGTTGTCTGTAATTTTCCGACATATAAGCAGAGTTTAGGAATTTAATTCTTCTTAATTGTCAGTATACTTATAACCACAGAGACCTAGAGACACTTTTTCTATAAATGACACAAAAGAGGTATCCACAAGACATAATTCCACAAAAAACTGCTTGATCTTGGTTTTATACACGGGTCATCTTTTCAGAACAATAAGCTAAAACAGGCACGTCTGAATTGGTGCAGACTTCAAAAATTAAACAGGTGAACTGAAGATCACAATCAATATGTAGCAAGAACTTTAGGGTACTATGTCTAAGTTGTATTCAGTTAGCGCTGTAATAACAAGAAAAAGGAAGCTATACACTTTCTTTGGAAGACAGAATCAGTTCTGGATCAAGACATTTCATTTTCCAGATTATCTCATTAAACCTTCCTTAGCAGGTAAAATTTGTATCAGCATAATATTTGGGCATTTAACTTATAATCAACAAAAAGACACTAGAATAGGCAGTACAGAAAATGCAAACACTCAAGTGCTAAATATTATTATTTGACACTTCTATACAAAAGTTTCACATGAACTTACTTGCCTTTATTGTTTTAATATTAAAAAAAAAAATATTACATGAAAAACTTACCAGCTCTTTTATCCTTTTCCTATGTCTACTGTGGGGATTGTTCAAGTGACTTGTAAGATCAAATATAGTTGGCACAGCATTATCCCGTAAAACCGTTCTGTAAGGGCTCTGTAAGAAGAAAGACATCTAGATTAGGGACATCTTTGGGAAGTTCTCACTGTGTGTGCACAAAAAGCCCCCAGAATTTCAGATGCCGTGCCCCCCCTTGTTTTCCTTTTCTTCCTTTTTTTAAAAAGTATTTTCACTTTCTGATGTTTCAAAACAAAGAGAAAGCTATGCTATGCAATTCACATTTTGAGGTATCAAGAGAACACTGAAAATGAGAAGAGAGATATTTTAAAAACCCCACCATCCCAACCCAAGCCACAAACACTTTTTCTTCCCCGTTATCTTCACATCAAAGACCCCAGATGCAATAATTAATACTGTAATATTATGATTATATATGTTTTCTGGATAAAAAGACATCTATGCATCAGAAAGGAAACCTTTTGTTACTGTTGAGCTTTGGTTTTTATCACTTTTTCACAATTCTAGAAACATAACCATTTTCACAATTAAAATGTTCAACTGCTTCTTTATGTAGACTTACGAATTCCACAAAACACTATTGTGAAAGATTATATTGAAGGAAAATGTATCTGTCAAATGAGCAGGAGGAAGAAAAGATTTCTAGATGGTCACGTAAATGTTTCTAGCAGTTAAAGAAAAACATTTTAAGTAAAATTTTATATTTGGATATATTGTGAACTTACTCATCTACACGGGCTAATTTCCAGTAAGTACAGGATTTTAACTGATTATGTTTATACCTGTCATTAGACTGAAACACATTTTGAACAAACTGAGTTTCATAAAGCTTCATTTCAGATTCAGAATTACTTCCAACACTCATTTGTTCGTTTGTTTCTGGGATGCTGGCTAATCAGAGACCCTGTCGTGTAATACCACCAGGAGCTCAAACTCTGACTTGCATATTTTAATTATCCTTCACAACTAAAGGACTGATTTTGCCTATGTTTTCATAGATGTAAAATTCATAGATGTTTTGATGTAAAAATCACCTGGAAGTTAAAACTTGATACAAAGCCCCAAATCCATCATTTACTGCTGTAATGTAGGCTGTTAAAATCAGCGTTATTGTGTCAACAAGAAGAACTGAAAGCTATTATTTCATTAAAAGGAAACAGTGTCATGATTTTAGCTGGATAAAATATAACAAGAACCAAAAGCTTGACAGATGCAAAGAATGTTTAAATCTCTTGGCCACAACAGAGTGTAATTTAACTGAATCACACCATGTACACACTTCAGCAACAGCACATTAATGACTTTAAATAATTAGAGGTATGCAAAATTACATACTTACACCCAGTAAATTTATATAATGTCGTAACATCTAGTGACAATAAACAAAATGAGCGTTGCTTTGCATGAGGAAAGAACTGCAGTGAAGACGAGGGCTCCACAAACACATTAAACCAGCAGGAGCAGCTCTGATTTTCTCTTCCCCAACTGCTCATTTCCACCTCATCCTTTGTGCCAACATCTGCGAGTCTGTGCGGTGCCCTGGCCCATGACTATGACCTCAATTAAGACTAAGAGATTAATTTTCCCAGGGACCAGTTATCCAGGAGATCAAAGATTAAAATGCAGCATTCTGATGAAAAACGTTAGTCACATTTTGCAAGACGCAATAAACAAATGCTTGGTTTTACTTACACTTCTACATATCATAGAAGTCTCAAAATGTTTAGCGCACAATCTGTAATGCTTGTTGAGTTGATCTGGAGTTTTATCTTCTAAATCTGCCCTTCGACAGTTCTCTACCCATCTTTGACATCTGCATGTAAGCAAAAGAATTAGCTAGTTTTAAGATAAAACAAAATCCCCTACAATTTCAAATGGTACTCAGAACTGAAGTGCAGTGAGCCCTGCCCTTTATGCAAGGCTAAGGAAAGTTCTGCACACTTTCTGTTGTAACGTACCATCAAATCTTTTTAAAAATTTGTTTTTCTCCTTTTTCTCACCACTTAACACCGCCCCAGCAAACTCAGGATTTTCCCTTAATTTATACATTCTTGCCTTTGTCTTACACACGCAACAGATTGTAACACAGTTGCTCATGAAACCTGACCATTTAATTCTTAAGAATTTAATCGTAAAAAGAGAAGTTAAAAAAGAAAGAGATGTGCTTGTAGACTAAAGTCAAAGTTTTTGAAGGCAGCTATTAAAATAGTCATCTTCTCTGCCTCCCGCTAAAATACAGCATTTTGCTTATTTGTTGTGGTCATTGGGGAGTTTAGAGTAGATTTTTGAAAAGTGAAATAATAAAAATAAAAAAGCAATCATTCTACAGACAGCGTTCCCATGCCTGAAATAAGTTTTCATTAGACGCATATTTTTACAACGTTTACTTCTGCTTTGGATTAGTTCTCCGAGATACAACACAAAGCTAAAGAAACATTTGCCCGTATCTAAAGGGCTCCTTTTAGATATGCAAGATACTGTTTCCTCTGGTGAGTAAACCACTTGCAGTAATTAATGCAAATGCATTAGTCAGCTCGTATTTCCCCCAATGGGGTCTATGCAATCACTTTCCTATTATGGATTTTTGAGCAACAACACGCATAGACTGATTCTGCACAGCTACTCCAGTAAAACTCATCTGCTATTTTATTTGTGCAGTAACAAATATATATATATTAATTAACAAGACTCCAGCGGCTATTGATATCTCTGTATTTAAAAGTTTTAAAAAAAAAAAAAAAAAAATTTCCTTCCTGCAAAAATAATCCTCTGAAGCAGCATTATTTTAATGCACTTGCTTACACATTGTAGCATCACAGAGCTACCAATTTACAACAGCACATAAGTAAACAGAGAGTTGAAAACGTACAATACAGGTGACTAAAAACCTTCACATGAACACGACTGATGATTTGTTCATTATTCTAACTGTACAGAGTGGTTACACACGCTCCCATTCCTCCTAGGGTAAAACCTTTCCCAGACAAACTCAAGAACACCAGAGACAACTACATTATACAGAATTACAGTGATATCACAATAATTCTACAGCAAAAACGAGAAGGAACTTTCACCACAGTCTCAGTGACTTATTTTACTTTACAATCCATCACTTTGCTACATACTTTTCAACATGGACTCATCTTTTAAAGTGTTGTTTTTTTTTTTTTTAATTGGTACATGTTGGCAATGTCCACAAAGTTCCAGGAACCTACACAGAGAAGTTACATGAAGAGTCCACTATTTCAGTAGGGCAAAGTGGGGGAGATCTCCCCACAACCCAATCATTGCTGAAATTCATGAAAGTGAAAAAATTACTTGGTCAATTTAAAAACAAAAAGCTTTAAATCTTCTTTTTTATTGCTAAATTAAAAAGAAGATGGGTCCCGACCCAAGAAACAGCTAGAAGTTATGAGAAAGCAATTTTATTATTATTTTTTACTGCAAACACAGAATTATTGCTCATAGGAGCAAGGAGGGAGAAAAATAATTTGTGATTATTCAACAATTTCGGAATGAAGGCTGTCTCGCCAGATGTTTTGGTGGGCAGCCCAAATGAGGAAATCCACAGCTCTGAGTGGATTCACCATCGCCTCTACTTTAACCGAGTGCAATAAAGGGCAACTGTGAAGATCAAAGGGGGGAATCTTGGATTCTGATCTCTGCTGGCTGAACCGTTTGTGCGTCTTAATTTTTCATTCATGCAAAATATCAAAATAACAGTGGCAGCAAGTGCCGTAAAACAGGAATAATTTCTAATATTGCTCTCATAGATCTAGCCATACTATCCCTAATAATGACTTAAAATGATAATCAGAAAAAAATATCATTTCTTGCTCAGTCTTTTGGCACCACAGAGCTTGTACTCTTGCCTGGACAGTGCAGTCACGCCAACAAGAGAACAGGAGAGCATTCTTCATTTAACCACATGATATAAACAGTCTTTTACACGGGAGACCTTTAGCATGCAGACTATATTGAGACTGGCTCTCATACTTTCGGAGTGGGTGCTGATTACTAGATAACTCGTTAAAGGTGATCGCATCGGGCTGTCACAAAGGCTGATGAGCCTCCCTATAGTTAGTGGGGAGGGTTTCAGTCCAGAGGGGTATCCAGAGGAAGAGCCTGACCCTAGTGGTCTTACCTGCCTCTCTCAGTGACTCAGGGAAGCTGAGGAAGACTGGCAGGGAGCGAAGTCAGAGCTCCTCACGTTACGGTAACTCCTCTGAATCACCCCCTGGCAACCACGTAGGGACAGATCGGTGGTAGCGATGGTGCATCTAGCACAGGTACCAGAACTGGCACACAGTTGTCAAGGACAGACAAAAATCAACCTGAATCCCTTCACCTCCGATGTTGCTGCCAACCAAAGAACAAGTTAAGTAGACCCTAGTAATAGCTAGGGACCAGATCAGACTAATGAGTGATGGCAAAAGATACCGTGAGTTCTTCAGAGGGGTCTTACTCAGGAAATGAGTCTCACTAAGATTAAATTAGCCACCCAAAATTCCTCTCCCTTCCCAAATTCTTCTACAGTTACATAAAAGTGGCTGTGGCCGCTGCCTTTTGTGCCGAAGTCAACACTGTCTGAGCAACGATCCGAAAGAAGCCTTTGTCACGCAGAGTCCCAGTTTGCGGATCCTGATCAGACACGGGCGTCAAGCTCCTCACCCCATCGGAGCACAGCAGATGGGAAACCGGAGCTCTATTCATCTAGGAAACTCTATGGGCAAAGGCTGGAGCGTTGATCTTTTCTCAGGTAGCCACAGGACTAGAGGGAGATGGTGGCGATTATGCGACTGGACTTAAACATGCAAACTCCATCTGAGTCTGAATTCAGCCCTTGAGTCTTGCTACGAGTTTGGCTCCAAAAGGAACGCTCTCCGAGGAACGAGGAATGGAAGAACAAAGAAAAAGGAGGTCAGACCCCTGAAATCACCCAACAGAGCTCTGCATGGTATTATCCAAGCAGCAATTAAAAAGATTTTAGAATAAAATTACATATAAAAATTTCTCCAGTTTTTTAGTATTCAGCTAATGCACAGGGTGTACTGTTGCACAAGTGCTTTAGTTGCAAAATATTTGGCACAAATTAAAAGCCATTTCAATGCAATATATTACACCACTGCTTAGGTATCACCCATTAGCTTTTAAGAAGGTTTTCTTCAGTCACAAACCTTACATTTTCAGAGATCTGCTGCCATCTCATAGAAGTTCAAATAGCATTTTATTTAGGTGCAGATAGAGTGTAACCTATTTATGTTACCTCAATATTGGTCAACTGCAGTAGAATAGCATCCCTTTGCTTAAGAAGTATTTTTTTCAAAATACACCTCACCTTAACTCAAACCACCATGACGAACAGAGTCAGAAACACAGATGAGGGTTAAATGGACGGATCTTACTGTGGGCATCACTGCCTAAACTGTATAAAACTATAAAATATGCATCCTTATTGGGGTAACAGAGGCTATTTACATTAATGTTTGATATGAAAAGACTATGTATCATCCATTAAATGCAGCTGGTTCTTTTTCAAAGCCTAATCTGTGCACCCCTTCTCGTTTTCTCAGGTAGTGACAATAAATGAAGCTAGTCTTAACTAACTGGTTAGCTCTCACAGACTTGCTAACGCTCGAAAGATCCGACTTGGAATGTCTAAGTAGAACTGCTTAGTGCTGAACTGGGAAAACATAAAGGCAATTATTCAGTTATTGTGGAAAAACTGAGGGCAGTAAGGTAGTAGAGACAATTTATCTGGAACTACGTATTTCTCATCAACGATTTTTTAAAAAATTAAAATTCATTTTTAAAGATGTATTCTGATACTGTTATACTCAACTTTCTCACTGTAAGATGCCAAGTGTAAACAACACATTTTTGGCGTAAAGTACTTTGCTCGCCAGACCAGTTTGACCTATAACGGTAAGAGGTTTCTATGACAGCAAGCAGTACAAGCAACACATTGTATTTACAACTGCAGGTGACTGCTGTAGTTCAAACCGGAGAATAAACCACCAACATCCTCCAGTCTACAAAGCCAGAAGGTTGCATGGATTTATCGATCTTTAAATGCTGTTGTTAAAATAGAATACATGATCAACTTGGACATTTTAACATAGGTTTAAATGAGAAAGGTGAAAGATATTAGGGGGTGGAAAAAACTTGTAGAGAACTTACAGAGAGTGTCATCTTTGTCACTGCATGTTTTTAAGAGCACGACAAAGATGCTAGAAACAGTTTAGGTATAGCTTATCCTTCCTTTGGAGAGAGGAAAGGTCTAGATGATCCTTCAGGGTCACTTTTAACTCTATTTTCTACTGTTCTGTTACAGGAACGGTAATCATATTAGCCTGAACTACTTCAGAGGGATTATGAAGTAGTCATGCACTCAGAAAGCATGCTTACCCACACACTGTAGAAATGTAAGCCAGTACATACTTCCTAAAACCATGTCTGTGATCCACTTTGTTTGCAAAAGAAACATTCGTAAATCTATATTATTCCAACTCATTGTAGCTGACACACATTGTTTTTTTCAAAAGGTTTTCATTTCTAAACTTCCACAAATGGTGGTTAAAAGTAGCAGTATTCCAATTCTGAAATACAGTTTTTAAAAAAAAAAATTCTTTAAAATTAGGGCATCATTTAATTAACTGCACATTTTTTGACATATCTCTGTATTACTACCATGGAAAACATTCATTCAAAATGTCTTTAAATAGAAAAATTATAAACTGAAGGGGGTATTTTGTTCATACAATAAACTGTCACCTATTGACCAATTTTGCACAACCTGACATGACTTGGATTTTACAGCATGGATTCCTTATTAATTAAGACTGAAGTTCAGCCAGCACCAAGTCTCTTCAATTCTGCACAGACTGCAGTCATTCCTTTGACTGTGTAAGAACCTGCAGATCTCACAGGACAGAGGGTGGAAAGAGACAATGTTGGGAGTGAACCACACAAATGAAAGGTTAGGAGTAGGCAATCAACTATTTTGACTTCAGTTTTTATTAAAAGCATAAACATATGTAATAAGGATCATATTGGAAAACTTTGCATGTATGGGCACCAGAAAAAGGTGTGGTTATCCTAGCTTTAACGCGAGGCATTGCAGTTACCAAGGAGAGCTTGATGACATATCCGAAAACCCAGCTTTAAGCAGCAGCTACTACCTATATGAGCTTTTTGTATCTTCTTTTGAAATCACTTACAGAGGACTGTTTTCTTATAAAAAACTATGTACCCACAATTCCCATGGGTTTTGAAATTTTCAAAAAATCAGGTCAAGCAGCTTCAAGGAAAGAAGGAAGTGACTATCATGTACAAATTGTCAAAAATTGCAGCCTTAATTACCTCCTGTTAGGAGAGAGAGAACTAGTATTGCTCTAGCGCCTATGCACCTTCCAAAATTACAAGGAGCAAGACAAACGATTTTAACAGCATTATCCAGATTTAAAGGTGAGCTTCTACATGGGGGTTTCTATGTCTAAGTGCACGATTTATTTTTCATGGCAGTTTCCATGGCCTCTCACTCGCACACTTCTTGCTCTACCACTGTACCATCCCTGCTTTTCACCCGTTGGGAACTTGAGTATCTCCTCACTTCTGCTGTTGTTTATGATGCTTCGCCACCAACCATCATCCTTGCAATCCTGTGACAGCTGCCTGTCACACCGGTGTCCTATTTGTCACACACACCCTTCGTCGCCCAGCGCCACATCACCTCAGTACATACAGTAGGACTGACAGACCTCCACCACCTGAGCCAGTGATGACCCTGTGCGGGCTCCCCACAATGCATGGGCTCCCTTGCCTCATCCCATTGCTCCTGCACCCCTCCAGCTGCCCCACACCCATAACAGAGGTACACCCCCTCACACCCTCAGCATCCTGCTTCACAACCAGGCAGCCCCCCACTCCCT
>NW_009235955.1:397-4528 GCF_000690835.1 Fulmarus glacialis | reverse complement strand
CAGCCCCGGACCGCAGGCCAGCAGCCCGCCGGGAGAGCCGGCGCAGCCGGCGCGGGGCACACCGCATTTGTCACTGCGGCTAATATCAGAGATACGCCGCTCTTTTTTCTCAGCACACAAAAGCAAGATATGTAATTCAATGCTCAATTTACCCTTGTCTCGTAGGAGATTTTTCCCCGCTAATTGATAGAAATTAAGCCATTAATCAAGCCACTAGCCATCATTCAAACCAGGGAAGATGAATACAAACTTTCATCATAACCACCTTCCCCATTTTAGTGTTCATTAGCATTAATTTTTAATGCAATTATGCTATTCTTTTACGCTGAGCTCATAAATTACTGCTCTTTTGTTGCTCGCTGGCCTTGTAAAATCCAAGGTAATGCTTTGTGCTCTGATCTTAAAGGCAATTACTGGGTTCTTCTATCTTTTATATATCTCTATCCTAAATAACCTCTATATTGTATGTACAAACTAACGAGTGTATATATTACATGTACATATAATATATAACAATTTGTCTGTTAAACCTATACACATATCTATTATACACATTATAAATAAAAGTATTGCTGCATCTAGCCGCACCCCGCTATATGCAGTGATCTAACTGTAGAGAAACAACAGAACCAAAGTCCTTCCACAGTAAAACGTTGTTGTACACTGATGTACAGAAAAAAACCTGCTGTGCTATAGACTAGGGTGGAAACGGGATTAGCAGCTGAACTTGGGCTGTGGCTGAGGCACGCTGTAAGACATGGAGGACAGCGGGGCTGAAACTTTGCAGGGTTCAGGCTTTTGCATGGACCTTTCTTTGTTTACACTTCAAAAAGCGATGCTGAAGGTGAAGACGGGCAATTGCACGTGCGCGGTGATTTTTTTTTTTCTTTTGCATGTTATAGTGTGTGGTATCATCCGCAGAGTCTTTCCAAGATATGGTATTTAATGTGTGTATTTGAACAGTTGCACGGTATCAGACACTGCCGCGCGGTGCCACTGTGGTGCTCAGTGTCAGTAACAGCAACTTCATGCTTTTATTCCCGTCCATATATTGATTCTCAGCAACACACCAGCGGAAATGCACAGGAGCTACAACCACCTCTGGTTGCCCTCAAACACTGAATACAATTTAAGTGGCTAAAGGAAAAATGACATGTAGATTAGCAAATTGTTGTTTGTTTGTTTTCAATTATTTTTCCGCTTCTTTCCTGGGCCAGGCCTTTAGCTGGTACATGAAATAATGCCGTTCACACCAGCTAAACGTCTGTCTAGCACCAATAAAATACGATACGTGTATTTAAAATCCCATTTCATCTAGGCCTCAGCCAGCATAAACAAGACAATTCTCAACTAAGTCTCATGCTTATCCCATAGATTCCCTCTGGTCTCTCAGATAAATACCCATTTGACATGCGGTAAGTACACACGCAATGTTGGCACGGCCACCGAGACCAACAAAACCCCATTTTTAACAGAAAATAAGAGACTCCACACAAGGGACTGTGGTTTAAGCAAATGGATACAATTTCTGTTAAATTTAACCAAAGGAACAGTCTCCCCTAGCTTTACAGGCTCCTTAAATCGTCCCTTTGTTTTGGTGAACACGGACACGGGCTCCACACCGAGATGCTCTAACTGGCTTCTTCACGACGCAGGCAGCCGGCAAAGCACCGAACGGTCTCGGTGCTGGCACAAACGCTGCCCGAAACAGTGTGGGCAGCAAAACACATATATCCCAGTAAAACCTTCAATACGATGCTCTTTGTACATACTTTCTCACTCTGAGATAGGTAGCGCAGAGGTGCGGCTGTGAATATGGATGTGGCTGTCATATGTAAACTGCAGCCGGCCGAATAAATGAATGTATTTTGCAATTTAGACTCTCTCCCTTATCCCCAGTCTATCAATCTGCCTCCGATGGAGCTTGTAACACTACAAATCCCGAAACAGTTTTCAGAGACTCGCTTCTTAAAAAATAACAACCCACAAAGCAAACGCGACCCAAACCAAAGGCAGGCAGCAGGGCAGGGGGATTCCACAATGGGAATCCTGCACCCAGCCCGGTTACCTTGGCCTACGATGATGCACCAATCCCAAACGATTTTCTAGCCAAAAACATTCCTTTTTTTTTTTCTCCCACATGTGGGAGAAAATAAAACGTGAAATACCAAAAAGATATTAGCCAAAGTTTTGGAGAGGTCCTGCGGAGCCCACTTGCAAAAGATTATCTTAAATCCGTATTGATGACCCTGTTAGGCCATTGCTTAAGACTTCTTTTTTATATATAGATCATACGTTGCACTGGTAACAATACTTTTAGTGAAGATTGCCGATCCTGCTATGAGATCCTGCTTTGAGTTGCCTGCAAGTTTGTCAAACCTGAAATGTTTTGGGTTATAGTCTTCTGTGCTCATATCTACCCCACGCTTAACGTTTTGCAGAAGACGTCGGTCCAGCTGGTCCAGCCGTTTCTGAAGATACAGTGAAACGGCATGGATTTGCCTATTATTGGCAAACTTGACTTCTAAAAATTCAGTTACTGCTTCTGCCCTCCTAGTCAAAATCCACCTTCATTTAGTCAAGCCATAATACTTGGAAATGAAGCTGTTTACTCCTGCTTTACCAAGATTTCTCATTTTTCAGCCCTAAAAGACTGAATCTACACAGCCTTAATATACACAACATTGCATGGTTTGTTATGTCCAACACATACCCACAAGCTTAAAACCCCCCGATTTTATTTTAAATGCTGCTGCTCCAGATGGTGAAGAAAGGTTACCAGAGCCCGGCGGCTCTTTCTCTGGAGCCCTCCGCACCCCCCGAGGTGGGGATGAAACCGTAGCAAGTGGGAGCGGAAAAGCCAGGAGGGAACAGGCGTGTTGCACAGACAGGAAAATGCACGGCAAAGGGGATGGGGGTGGAGGGAGAGCTGGGAACGTTAATTGCAGTTAATGTGCCCTGAAGAACTGCATCCGACACCAGACTTCTCCATCTCCCGGCAAGAACTGAGCACGGCCATTAACCACCCTGCCCGTTTTCTGCGGGAAATACAGGGCTCTGACCAGGCTGCCGCACCGAACAAGTCTCGTACGGCAACGGAAGGAAACGGGAGCTGGGCTTGGGCACACAAAATGCAAAATTCAGGATGCTGAAGACAATGTTCTGCTTTTAAAGTTCTCCAAAGTTGAAACCCTGTTATACTTCTGTCTCTGCGCTCTTCTTAAAAACCCAGAATTAATAATACTCACTCCCCTCACCAGGCTGTCGTGAGGGTAAAAGCGTTAATGTTCGTGACGCGTTCAGATCCTGGAGTGATGAGCCCCCAGAACAGCCCGTGAAGAAATTCAATGTACTGCTTTTAAGAGGAGGTTTGAATAGCTACAGTCAAATGAAGTAAGATCTGCACGTTGAATAATAAGAATATAAAATAATTAATAGTTCCTATTAACTAAAGACTGTCCAAAATAAAACAACACTAACTGAGGCAGAGACCCTGCAGAAAATTTGCAATTATGCACTTAAAAGTCATAATGCTTGGTTCTGGTTTTTTCCTTCATTTCCAAGCGTTTGATTTGTTCCAACGCCGAGGTGCGGTTGGTGCGCCCTCCCCAACAGCCCCCTCCACACACACACACACACACACGTGTGCGCTTCCTTCTCGACACAGCTCAGAACAGGGCGCGGAGATAAGGCACGGGCTCAAACCTCCCCCTAACGAGCGCATCGCTAAACGAGATGCCAAAATACAGAAAGAGTAGGAAGGGATTTCACATTGGGTTAGCCTTTCCTTTTATATTCTTGAAGAATATTTCTCTGCTCCAAACCTCTAATTTAGCTAATCCCATTCACCCGCTTTGAGGACGGAGCCTTCCCGGGACACAATCAATCTTTTTTTCCTTCGTGTCCTTTTTCCACGGCAGACATTACCACGTCGGTGGGACCCCACATACCACCAGCCCGCCTAGGTACTGAAGCAGGGTCCGTTTATCCCCCCGCACCATTCATTAGCACTGAGCTATATTTAAGCGTAACTGGAGAAGCATGGGGAGGGATGCTGGCTAACTGGGATGGGCTGGAGGCAAATCAAAGACTAAAAAAAATGGGGAAAAAACCCCTTTCTTACCATTGTTA
>NW_009235955.1:0-277 GCF_000690835.1 Fulmarus glacialis | reverse complement strand
TGGGGAGCATGTGTAGCGCAGTAATTTTCCTCCCGTCCCAGCACACGGAGCCCCTGAAGGCCTCTTTCCCGACGGAAAAAGGCCTTGGTACTGATCGAGTCGGGGTAACGCGTCCCTCCAGCTTTCTGTTGCTGTTGGCACGAGTACTTGAAGCCAGACTCAGCCCAAGAAAACGTAAAAGCTAAGTGGCTGACTGTACTATTCCATTTTTTGTTTGAAGGAGCGTGACTCTTCCAAGGGAGGGCGTGCGGCCGGTCATCTCGGCAGGGGCTTCACC
>NW_009235954.1:25162-31003 GCF_000690835.1 Fulmarus glacialis | reverse complement strand
AAAACGCAGATCCCCAGAGAACAGCGTTTCTACTGCGCAAGCAGTGGACCTTATACAGCGTGACCCCTCTGTACAGGTTCTCTGACGCTCGTCTGAGGGATTACGCTAGACTGCTTAGTGCTTTTATTGCTGCCGAGAAGCAGAAAGGATGGGCGGTGGAAGTAGGGGTTGAGCTGGACATCAAAGTGGCTGTCTCCAGCCTTCCAGACCTGAGAGGTAGTGACCAAGACCAGGCTGCGATTCTCGTGCAGGTAAGGAGTCTTCCTAGCAGTTTCGATAATTATAATTGAGACTTGCATTTTACAAGTTGTTTTTGCTCTGTCTCCTTAAAAAAAAAAAAAACACCCCAAAAAACCAAACCAAACCAAAAAAACCACTAAACCCTAGCTGTATGGAATAATTACTGTAGTATCTGTTGAGATTTAATGAAATGAGTCCTGTCTATTTTTCACTCAAATAGAACATCTCATAAGCAATGGATATGTTTAATTGCAATTTTGAGTTCAATTCTTTGGTAAGATCAGAGTAAAACTGTATGGAGCAATCTTCATTTAATTTTTTAGTTCAACAGTCAATTTACTGCAAGAAGTCAGACAGGTTATTTAGCTTCCTGGATAAAGTTGGCATAATCCTACTGCCTGGCCATAGCTCAAGTGTAATTAATATTTCTGAAATGCTTTGCCTCAAGTGAAAGATGCTAATGAAATGCCAAGTTCAGTATGAGCAATGGTTATAGGATGTACCATGGATTGGCTCTTCTTAAGCAGCGTAAACTCAGATTTCAGGACTGTTCCTAATGAAGTAAAAAGTACTTTTCCCGCTGTTTTCAACAGAATTGCCCACATCTTTTAGGGATGTAGTGGATAGATTGAATAACTGTATGAGCTTTACAGAAAAGAATGTTGCATGTGAGGTCCTGAGAAAAATCTTCTACCAAACACATGAATTTATAAAAACAGAAACCCTCTTCGGCTAAAAAAAGCCAAACTTGCTCTGTAGCATTCAAATGCTTCTTTTCCCCATCCCAGCTTTCTTCAAGATCACCAGCTTCCCCAAAAAACTCAGAAGAGAAAGTGATATGGTCGGGCTGGTTCTGCTGTGTGTCTGGCGATGACCTTTCCGAGAACGTGCCAGAGGACTTCACTTGTTTACCTTTGTTTCTTGCTAGTGGGGCAGAGAGTTACACGTCCATTGTTGGAAGTTGGTTTCAGAAGACTTTTGACTGCTGCTTCCGCCGTTTAGCTATCAGCCCTCTCAATCTCAGCTGGATGGCAGCTATGTGGACTGGATGCAAAGTGGACAAAACTGCATCTGCCATGGAACTTGTTTTCTCTGTCCCCCGTCTGCCCCAGCCTCTGGATATTTCATATGCCATTCATCCAGAGGATGCAAAAGCTCTGTGGGACACAGTCCAAAAAACTCCAGGAGAGATCACTCAAGAAGAGGTGGATGTCTTTATGAACTGCCTTTATTCTCACTTCCACAGACACTTTAAGATCCACTTGTCAGCTACAAAACTGGTCAAAGTTTCTACAACAATTGCCTCAGCACACTGTGATGGGATTATAAAGGTGAGGTTTTAAGTAGCATGTTGTCCTAACTAATGCTGGACAAATAAAAGAGTTGTACCTGACTAGAAATGCCTTATTTTAAAAAATGAAGGTTTCGTGTTTCTTATGCATGATCTCCTACAAGAAGTTAGTTAAACCCTCAGCTTTTATCAGTCATAATTAGTTCTAGTGTTGGAGCAGCTATCAATACAGTATTTTACTACTGTATTGCAGCAGAAGCTAGTAACCCTAGTCTTGGGCTAGAAATAGGTGTATTAGCTGCAGCATGAACAGGAAAGTTTCTTTGCCCATTGGCCAAAACTTAGGCTTAAAAGATCCCAAGCTTAATCAAAAACCTTTAAAAAAAAAATAGTTTTCTAGTATTGCAGTTATTAAGATAGACAGAAATCACATATAATTAACCCGCTATATAAAAAACTGGTGCGTAGGTGGGCCAAAAGACAGCAGATGATCTTAAGAGTCAAAACATCTTGCTTAAAACTACTTCACTTGTAACCCTTTTCATAAAGGTTCTGGTCTCCCTATAAAGGTATCTATAATATGCTTTAGAACCATAGAGGATTAACCCTTCCTGAAGTTTCTTCAAGCAATACAATGTGATCTTTTGAGTTAAAGAACAATTTGTGTAAATGCAATTGCTTAAATTTAGTCTATGATGTGTGCTGACTTCATTGTTCTGGGTACAGAGGGAATGTTAGAGGCTACAACTGGGACCCCACTCATGCACGCCCTTCCTGGAGCATGAGTTCATCAAATGAAAGAAAATAAGCTTTGCTGGGAAGCATCTCTTAACAATTTTGCCCTTTGGTAGGACAACTGCAAATCACTAAATGTTAGTGTTACATTGCCTGTTCTTACCTGTAGTGGTTTAAAAGTGACTGAAACAACTTTATGTTGCAGGCAAGTAAACACAAGAGATACTCGACTGAATAGGCTTTCTGAAGAAGGGTTCTCTTCTGGAAAGTATGTTCTGTAAACTCAGTTACGGCTCCTCCGCAATAGGGATAATGAGTTCGAGTCAGACATATATTCAGTATGGGAAAATATGAGTATTCAAGGAAACTGGCATAGAAGGAGGGAGGTAGGAGCAGGGCATTTCTAGGTATCCTGCTTCACACGGGACAGGAGCAGAAGTCAGAGGGCTCTCAAAGAAGCAGCATGTAGGCATGTGTGTTTTCTCCATATCCAGGGTCAAAATAGTAACAAAACAACAGAGAAGCTGACTAATCACATGGAACACCATTTAAGGGTGGGCAACTGCAATTTTTGTTTTGACATGCTTTTTTTCTTTCTTACAGTTTCTACAAAGCCAATACCTAACTGGAGTGCTGATGCTACTGACCGAACTAGCAATCTCTCAGATACAGTGAGAGTCATTTCAGTAAATCTTCACGCTAAACAAACTTACTGTTGGAAGATGTATGCTGAGAAATTGATTGGAAACTCACTCCTGCAGCATCTTTCCTTTCATGCTGGCTGTCTGAAGTTGGACTCTAACTCCTGCACTCAACTCCGTAACTAGATGTAATTCAATGTCACGCACAGCAGACAAGCAGACATTTTGCCCTAAAGAAGGGCTACAGTACAAACTTCTAATAGCTTTGCTTTATCATAGTCACTCTGTTCATTTTTATGTGTAGATATCAGCCAGGGGCTAGGAGATAAACTTTGCAAATTCTTGGATGCAACTTATTGACAGGTATTACTGTTGTTTCAAATAGCAAGTTGGTTTCCACTTAACTAGATAGCCTAAGCTATACAGACCTTAGCCTTAGCTAAACTGTGACTACTCTTGGGCCAATCTAAATGCACAGTCAAGCACACCTGAGTAAGGATGCATGCTCTACAACCCAGGGCAGAAAAATCCAGGTCTCTAACTTCCTTTCTAGCTTGCTAAGGCCAGTTGGTAATGGTCATAAAGTGTTCATCTACATCCCCATCATCTACATGGGCTCAGGCAAACAGCATGAGACTGACAACTGCCTTGTGTGTCCAGCCTGTTGGTTCTCTCAGACAAGTTAATACATAGGAAATTGAGGTCTCTGTATAAGCTAGATATTTACTATTCTTTGCCTGATGTTTGTTGCCTTGGATGTCATCTTGTAGGCTAGAGAGCTGGGGGGGTGGAGCTATGGGTGCTAAAATTTTATACTGTATCTCTCCCTTCTACAGCAAGTAGGAGTTCAGAGAGGTAGTAACAGTGCCTGGCTGTAGCTTAAATGAGCAGAAAGGAAGTAGAATAAGTACATGCTAAGTGTTCTGATTTCTGTATTACAGTACTAAATAAAGAAAATATTTGCTATCTTTTGCCAACAGATTGGTCTTGAGCAAAGTAAAGACCACCTATATCTGATTATATATTTGTGTGGTGTTTATTTACAACTATAGCTTACCTGACTAAACTACTAATTGTTACCTATTAAATAATAGGTGAGCAATTAAATAAAGGTGAGCAGCAAAATTTAAAGTCTAGTTTCCTATACAATTTACTTGCAAGAGCTTCACCCTTGTGCAGCGTTATCTAAGGTCTGATGAGTTTGTGCTGTGACCTTCCCCCTAGGCAGGGATGCAAGTTTTCCTTTCTTTGCCCAACCACGTAATTTTAGCATTTATTTGTCAGCTGTCGCTAAAACCATTCATCATTCTTCTCCCCAGCAGCACTGACATGAACGAGCCATGCAAACATGTAACTGCCTAACATGACATAATTGCATGCCTAGCTCCTAATCTATTTTTAATAATCTGTCTCCAGAATTAGCCAAAGAAACATGCACTTGTTTTTAGTTTTCGTTTACTAGTTGAAGATGGATTATTTTTGCTTGTAAAGGTTACAGCCTACAAAGTGGTAACTCTTACCCTGGTAGAAGCAGCTAAGCAATCTTCTGAAGGCCTTGACAGCTCAGCAGCTATTTAAACTATCACTTCTGGTGCTTCTGTTTCCTTTTCTGAAACATCTTAGACAAAGTTTGCTATCTCAAGGCTATTCTCAGAGGAACACTGGGTAAAGCAGGAGTAGGTCTGACATAACTGGCACCTGTATTTGATTTGAAAACAGGCCTGTTACACCCATGGCTTAGTTTTAAATCTAATTCTCATCTCTTTCCAATAAATTTGCATAAATAATCTCTAAAAAACTAAATTCCAGATAGCCTCTTTTAACCTTTTCCTTGCCTTAAGAACACAGCCTAACAGCATATGAAATGACAGTGGAATATGTATATGAACTACAGCCATACTCAGCTTTTAAGAGTGATGATTTGTTATGTATGTGTGGTATCTACTACAGCCTAGCTGGAAGGTATTGCTGGAATGAAAAGCTACTTTCCTTTTTTTTTACATGCTTATCTGCAAATGGGGGTATAGCCCACATTGATAACTGCAGTTAAGTGAACAGAGCTAGATTTAGCCAGATAGCACAGATACTTTCTTCCAGAAAAAGCTGGTTCTGAATTATGTACTGCTAAGCAATTGAGGCTAACACCAAACAGCAGAGTTTCAAGCCAGTTTTACTTGGACTGGTATCTGAAAAAGAAAACCAGCATCTATGTCCACACAAACTATACAAAAGCATAGTCCACTGCTTTCACCCAAAGGAACAAACAAAGAACAGCATAGAAGAAATTTATTAAGATAGCACTATT
Organism: Fulmarus glacialis; assembly: GCF_000690835.1. NCBI lineage: Eukaryota > Metazoa > Chordata > Aves > Procellariiformes > Procellariidae > Fulmarus > Fulmarus glacialis. Next base: position 25,791 of record NW_009235954.1, on the reverse strand, counting down.
TATACAAGTTACTCATGCTAGAAAAAAGCATAAATGATAGATGTAAACATTTGTTTACAGAATACTTGTTTTCCTTGTAAAGGTGCAAATGATCTTCATATGTAAACACAAGAATACCGACCTTTAGGGGAAAAGGGGCTTTTAAAAAAGTTTTAATGACCCATTTATTACTATATTCAAGCACATTAAAATGCTGAGTTACATGAATCAAACTATGAAGTTAAAGAACTTAAGATGTCAGCACTGCCTTTTTCATCTCAAGAATTTACAGTCCTCTTTTAAAATAAGATTTAGTAAGGTCCAAAGTTATATCGGGTGCAAAAGGTCATTCTTTCATACTAGATAGAAATTACAGTACAAACGTATCCGAACCTTTGAGTCTAGAGTTCCTCCTTCCTCTCCCCCCACCCCTGGGTGCCTCCGCAGTCACTGAAACGTGACAGTTACTCACAGTGCCAGCAAACAGTCCCTCCCCTCCAAACTCTTTAATGAGCCTCATACCTTTCCCTGCTCTAAACACACAGGGGCAAAGTGCATAAAAATCACTAAAAGGGAGGGTACCATCTCATCATGGTTAGTGTTTTACAAGAGGAATTCTAAAGACACAGACAAGAGGCAGGAGGGCAGTT
>NW_009235954.1:0-25131 GCF_000690835.1 Fulmarus glacialis | reverse complement strand
AAGTTTTTTGCAGCAGGAGCTGACTGCAGGTCTGCCATTCTAGCCAGAACCTGAGAAGCGAGTGTTGATCTAGGCTAGTCAGAATTAACAGATGATACCTGCATCACAGCTTCAGACAAGAACTGGTATCTAGCAGGCAATGTGAGAAAAAGGTTTTTGTAAGTAAGCAACAACTAGTTGTTTCTAGGTTCACATACAGGGGAGGGGAGAGACAAAAGCTGAACTTTTGTACCATACACTGTACAGTAAAAAGGCATCATCTGAAATCCTTTTCACTCTCACCCTTTTTGGGCACTTCACTGATTCAGTCGAGAGATGGAGAGTTCCAGTTCTACTTGCCTCCAGCAAGACTGAAAAGATACTCAGGGCACCCATCCTCATAGCTCTCCTGTACTCTAAGAGACCCTAAAACATACCACAAGGGTTGGAACCACAATAGCTGGCAGGACATAGCCCTGCCCTAACCACCAGCTTGTCAAAACTCAAACCGCACATATACATATATATATATAAAATACATATATATATGCACACATATATATGTATATAAAAAGCTGGAATTATCGCTGTGAGCGATACAAAGAAAATACATGATACAAATTAAATGAAAAAATAAATATACTCTGTGCACAGAAAAGCTTCTGTGCAAAGGTGGCACCTTGCAGGTCAAGTACTTTTTTTGAAGCTCTCTGTAAATAAGGCAAAAGCAATGTTTTCTGTATCACTTTCCTCTTTCGCCCACCACACAGCTGCCACATCCACTGCTCAAAGCTGGAGGCAAAGCAGGAAACCCTCCTCCTTGCCAGACTCCCAGTATAGCACGTGGTCTCTACATCAGCATTGTTTACGCTACAATAACTTTTACAGTTTGGTTTATTCAAAAATGTAGACTATTTAGAAAAAATACGGACATAAGCAACACTTCTACTTTTGTCCAGTGGTTCCCTGGAGTCTGACAACGTGGTCTCCCATTGGGCACACTCTCATAGAAGTAATTTTTATAATTCCATGGAAAGAGTCACCAGCAAAGAGTTACATTGGATCTAGACCGTTCATACTAGAGCTGCAAAGAGGTCCAGTGTCAACAAGTCTCTTCAGTTTTTCTAGGAATGAGAACCAAGGGGTCTCCCTCCCTCTTGATGCTTACCATATATGGGATTCACAGTGCGTCATTTTGATAACACCTACTCCTCCTCCCAGCCGCCGATAGTTCATCCCACCATACAACCTGCAAAGACAAGGTTTCAGTGGTCGCACCGGTTCAGCTCCTTCATGGAGCTACCATGGGAAAAACTGAACCAGTCCTTGTAAGCACAATTACACCATTGTTAACCTCTGGTTAAAGCGAACCATGACAAGTAAGTTGGGTAGCAGTCATTTTATATACCTCCAAGGTAAACAGCTGTATCCGCTCATGCCTTTCTCTCTCAAAACAAAAACTGCTTCTCGTTTTGACACCGCAGTTTTCTGTTACTCCGGTAACCACTTGCTTTCTCCCTGTCTGGTAATGTGCAAGATAGAAAAGAACTTTGCAGGCTATAGCTAACCTTGGGCTACGTTTTGGGTAACACAAGAGCAAGGATAGGTTTGCTACTCACAATTCAACTAATTTCTTTTATATTTCTAATACCCTAAATTCAGCTGATCCAACCAAGATATAACACATCCCAAGCACCATCTGTTTCTCCAAAATATGTTACTGAAATGGTGCCTGCATTTCATATGGAAATCTGATCCCTATAGACTCCAGCATCCTACTCACTTCAGCTGCATATTCCCCTCTGTGCCACTGAAGTCTGCTGGCAGAAACAGGAGAAGCAAGTTCTTCAAACAACTCCTACCAATGCAATTTGTTAAACCCAAATTGCATCGGAAGCATTTCTCGGTCAGGCTACACAAATAAAAATATCCTTCACAGAGCAAAAAGTTCAGCAAACAAAAGAAAGAGAAGACCACAGATGTTGATCTGCGATATTGAATGCAGTGGGAGAAAAAAACCCACATGCTAATACCTTGAACAACCTCCTAAACTTCTGTGAATGCTAGCCCAGGCAGTAACTCCTAACTCTAGACATCTTGTTACTGTTACTGTCACTGGAAGTAGCTGAAACCATTCAGCTAAGGAATACAAAGTAGGTATTACTCTACACAACTGGTTTTCTCAGCAGTTCAGAAGGCATTGTCCATAACTCAACAAACAAGGGGAAGTTCCTCCACTGCTTCTTATGACAGCTTATCTCATAGGGAAAGGGTTAATCTACTAGTATTACTAGGCTAGAAAAAATAAGGACATTAATTTATTTCTATTCCCCACCCCTGCCAGATTACTAAGGCAGCAAGAATACAGATAGGAGCTTGAAATTTAATACTAATTAGATTTGGGAATAAATACACAGGCAATTGCTTTCAAGTGTAGTTATGACTAGACAAGAAATGGGAAAAACAGCCTTTCTGCTCAGTACGCATTTTTTGATTGGCAATTTCATATTATTTTTCTCAGCTTGTAAATCAGATGAAATTCTTCTAATTGCTGTCTTGCAGATTTAAAGGGGAAGAACATCATATGCTCAAAGTGTTCTGTTTCAGCTCCTCCAAAAGGATCTGGAAATCAGAGCCTCAGCTTGCAAGCAAAAAATGAGTAGGCCGAATTCTACATCATGACTATGAGCTCCTTCTGCTAAGGGCAAGCTTCATTTTATTGGGAAGCAGAAGAGTCTCAGCCCAAAATAAACAGACGAGGTATATCTCTCTCAATGTGGTCCATTTTTGTTAGGTTCAAAGGCAGCACTTAAAAATCAAACTAGGTTTTGGTATGACATTTTGCTTGCTACCCAACAAGCCTGCTAAATCGTTTATTTTCTCCGGGTCTCGATAACCTACCTATACACCATTTTCCTACCTGCAAAAGATGCAATGAGACTTTATTTATTAAGTGTTGGTTAAATCTGTTGGGATATTCAGACGGGAAAAAACTATGGAAAACTCACTCCCCATTTTACTTAAAACGGAGCCAATGGCTGGAATTCAAGCAGAAATCTGCAAGAAAGTGTTTCTCAACTGCCTACTACTCCCATAGTCATAGACATGGAATGCCATAGGTAAATGGCATATTGGGATATTTTTCAAAATGTGATTCCCTTTCTTACACATTCATGCAAGCCACAATGTGAACATTATGCTGGCTACCACACCCCAGTTCTTCGCTATGGTGTACATCACATTTCTAATTTGGCTGGGTCAGCTCCAGCTGGGTGGCAGCAGCTATAGCTGGAGATCGCTATTTGATTGTTTCACAAACTTAACAGTTACCTCCATGTGTTAGCATCTGGATCAAACACCTCAATGGTCTTCAAGTACGTTGTGCCATCAAAACCCCCCACTGCCATCAGCTGTCCATTCACCACTGCGAGGCCAACCTGCAAAACAACCATCACAGGTAGTAGCTATTTAGCTGGGATGTCCCGAAAAGACAGGTCCTGAAAAGAAAGGTTAAAATGAAAATACTAATAAAAGGATTTAATAACCATGTTTGGTGAAACACAGTCTGCAGTAGAGGTTTGGATTGGTTTTTTTTGGGGGGAGGGGCAGGGGGAGTGGTGAAGGACAAATAAAATGGCCTAAAAAATAACAAGACATGGAAAGTTAAATATATATCTCAAAATAGAGACTCTCTTAAAGAAAAAGCAGAAGATTCCCCTTATTACCAGCTACAAGAACTAGAACTGCTTGCATGATAATAGATACATGAGAACCTAAACCTTTATCAGCCAAAACTTTTTATGTCCTGGACTGAAATTCTTCACCAAGCGTGAGATGCACGCACCAGAGTATCTACCAGCCCACAGCCTAGAACGCTCGCTTAAACTAGGAGAACCATATGTAAGCCCCTGGCCCACTCCTCTTGGGCTGGGGCTTGGACCATCTGTAAGCACCTTGGCCTCCAGCCTTTCTATTTTGTCTTTCTGCTGAAGCACAAAATCACTGAAATCTCAAACAGTTCTGTGGTTTAGGAAGATCACTTCCAGTGAAAACAACTCGTGGCATAACACAAAAAAGACGACAAGAACACAATGTAAAGTGGCCCTTGTTTTGGCTTTGAGGAAGTTAGAAAACTCAGGAAGGCTGCAGATGCAGATGCATCTGTTTAGCAGTTTCTACAGAAAGCAAATATAGAAGCAACTCATGAAAAGTCAATGCCTGATCAGTAACTAAAAAGGAGAGTGTTGGGACAGTGTACTATATGCTTTGAGGATGGAAATAAATACATATTCTCTGCCTCCAAAACCAGTAGTTGCTCAAATTATGATTCATACTTGCCTCACCAGACACTGAAATACTAACATACAGACAGAATTAATCCACTCTTTACTACATAATCCAGTATCCAATAATAAATATTCATAACATTTGCATCTGCCTAAACACGATGACTGCTTAAAACACTATGTTAATCTTTTTTTCACATGCTACAGAAAGCAGAAAGATTAGCAGTTGATGAGAACATGCTGTCACTCCCCATATTCACAGGATTCGGTGAAGACAGGCAACATTCTAAGTGAAAGCCCAGAAACCCTGTTCCCACACATCTCAAGGCAATGAAAAAGACTTTGCTGGAAGTTTGTGTCTAAACACATGCTTGCCCAGATTCCCAGCTCCTTCCTCTGGGCAAGTAGGTACATTCACCTCCTAATTCATCCAAAGTGCATTGCAGGATGAGACCCAAGTATTAATTTTGATACTGTTCTCTAACAGCATCTCATGCCAAGTATGGTTACTTTGCCAAGTAAAAAACTAAATAACTCCTCTGTTTCAGGCCTAAGTAGTTGACTCCGTATAAGGGACCAAAACTATTAAAAAAGACCCTCAAATAACCCCATTTCCCCATCCTCAGGCATATTAAACAGCTGTCTATGGCATGACATGACTACCACTTCATTCCCTAGTCTTACTAAAGAGCTTTGACTTTTTGCAAACCTTTCCCCTCACAGAAGAAGAGAGGTGAAGGTACAGAGGAAGCACGAGAGAAACCTCCCAAGATGACACTACCCTGTGCTCTCACCACGTGATTATGTATAGTATAAGCAAGCAATTCAAGCCAAACTCACTCCACTTCGGCGGGATGTCATGGCCACAACAGGAGACCACTGGTTGGTTCGAGGGTTGTATCTCTCAGCACTACTGAGCTCTGTCGTATCGTCTCTGCCTCCCACAGCATATATCATGTCTTGGTATACAGCACAGCCCAGGTGCTTCCTCCTCGTCCCCATGGGTGCAATTGTGTGCCAGCGGTTCTCCTGGGGATTGTAGCGTTCCACTGCAGAGGAAATGACACATCTTTGGACAACAAGGTTGGCAGGCAGTGGGGGTTAGCTCTTTTGAACCTGCATCCAAAGTATTGCTCAGTCTGTAAAGACATAGCAATTTCTACATGCCAAAAATAGGATGAACCACTTTGTTATCTCTCACTCTAATGCTTTTCTTCTATAGAAGGCTTGCTATTCTCTCTCCAGTCCTACACAGTCAATCACATTCAGCATCTTCACTCAAGAGGGAGCTGGCAATGCTACAAACTGACCTGCATTACTGTCTTGCAGTAGTTTTACCTTTGGCACCTTCCTTCCTACAGTAGAAAAGGGCTACTGCAGGAAAAAAGATGCACTTGCAACTGTTATGCAAACGATCAAAGTATTTTATTCAGGACACACTGCCAAATGCAGCATTGAGAAAGAAAAAAAACCACACACAACCAGGTAATAGGGGCTCACAAGTCTACAGAGTGAATTACCGTATGGTAAAAATCACATTTAAAGGAGAAAAAACACAGCAAACTGATGACTAATTTATTCAACAGTCATCTGGGGACACTAAGGACAAACAGGACAGTGACAAGCGCTGACTGCAATAAGGGACAGCAAAAGTCATACCAGTATTGAGAGGAGAAGTGCCATCAGAGCCTCCCACAGCATAGAGGAAGCCCCCTAGCACAGCCACTGCAACTCCCAGGCGCCTGGTGCTCATGGAAGCCACTCGAGTCCATTTGTTTTCTTTGGGATCATACCTGGCAAAAGAATAAACACCAAAGCTTAGTGAAGTGTCAACATCTTCACAAAGGGGCAGGAACACTGACCTTATTCTCTCCAAACAAAAATCCTCGTAAGATTTGTACAGTACTTACCTCCTCTCCAGCTCATCTGCATCAACTGCACTTTCTAAGAGACCCTCTTCGCCCTGTGCCCACCCCTCCACCCCCCCCTTTTTTTGTTTTTTTTTTTTAATTAAAAAGTACCTTTCCACAATGTTGAGACAAGAGACACCATCCTGGCCACCCACAGCGTAGAGGTAGCCTCCAAGAACTGCTACTCCAACACTGGTCCTGCAGGTGCTGGTGGGGGCCACATCACTGCTCCACTGATTGGTCTTTGGATCATACCTAGAAAAACACACCGAACAGCACAATTGCTTGACTAGGTATGCTTCAGACTCCCCCATGCTTGGGAACTACTACGGCAGTGAAACTTGCCTATCTTGAGCTTAAACTGCAACACAGCTATTTTTAAGTTGGATAAAACCCCTGAAGTGATATAATGCATCCAAATACATGTTATTCCAGGGATGTTCAAACTACAGCTTGAGATGATTCACACTGAAGATCAAAGGTTCAGGTTCATAAGACAGCACGTTACCAGGGACTGGCTGACATGTGGTAACTTGCATCTATGCAAAAAGCAGCAGCCAGAGTTACTCTGCTGTATGTTCTCTGCAGTTCACACAAGAACTCAGCCAGCACTGGAACCTGCACTTCAAGATAAAAGATGAAGGAACCTGATGGACTTGGAAATCCAGAGACAAGGAGATATGGTGCATAGCAGCAGAGTCCAGGACATGGGAGATGTAAGGCTAGAGTCATGACGTGGGAAGCTGGGAGTACGCGAGGATATACATGGGAAGAAGGGGAGGCTCGAGGAGAAAGGAGATATTTGTATAGCTCATTGGATTTGTTACAGGGCCCAGATTTAGAGTACTAGGAGTGCTTGAGTCACATGGCTTTTAGGCATGGGGATTGCCATATGCAGCTCCCAGAAACAGGAAGCCTGGCAAAGCTTGTTTGATTTATGTCTTTCACAGGTCTAAAACTGCCTTATTTTCCTTCTTCTGTATAAGTGCCAAGGTTCCTTAATTCTCTAGTTGCCACTCCACAATAAAATTCCAAGATCTTCCCCTCAACATCTAAGAAATGCTACTGTAACCTCACCTTCCACAACAATGCTAAAAACAAACCAGCAATTGCAAAGAAGCTTAACCAGGATCATCACTCCTCCCATCAATTACACCCAGACCCATCTCTTACATATGCCTTCTTTATACCAAAGGCTATGTCTTATCTCATTAAGCTGGGGATAACATGACACAAGCTGTCATGCATGAAAGCCTATTTCAGCAGTAAACCAACACAATACTGGAGGGGTATGCAAGGGAGGAGGAAATGTAGATAACATGTAATATAAATTTCAGGTTTTCAGCAGAACAAGAACACAGCTGGCAAAATGAACTCATTTTTAAGAGGCTGCACCCAGGTTTAAACATTCAGAGTTAACATTTTGCACATTGGCCTTATGGAGACCTACCTTTCTACACTGTTAAGATAAGAGGAACCATCATGGCCTCCCACAGCATAGAGGAGATCATCCAGAACACTGACTCCAACGCCACAGCGTCTTTTGCTCATGGAAGCCACCATCCGCCACTCATTGGTTTGAGGGTCATAGCGCTCAACACTGGAAATTGCATCCCCACTACACCAGCCCCCCACTGTAGGAACCAAACACAAGAAATAGCATCATAATAACGCACTGAGCTCACATACTGTATGTGTGCCTGGTACAAATAATCCCTCCGGACTTTGTCAGCCTTAGCCCAGTAGACCCACCTCCAAGTTACTCATTCTGAGGATTATAGTTAGAAGACAGAATGTGCTTTTCAAGAGATTAGCGTAAGTTTGGAAGTACTGTGGCATTCATAGCACCAAAGAAATCACACAAGTAAAAAAGTGTAAGTTAACTCAAATCTCCAAACATTAATGCAAAGGTCACTTCAGAAATATGTTGTGAAGACTTGCCTTATGGAAGCACTATCACCAGAAAATCCAGACTTGAATCTCCTGACCTAAGCCAGCAGGAGCCATACATACCTGCAAAGAGCACTTCTCCACAGCGTATGGGTTTGCGTGGTCTAGTTCTTGGTCCTTGCATCAGTGGCCGCTCTTGCGGCAACAGCAGATAGTTTTTAGCTTCATCCACTAGATCCCTGTGCAAGACAGGAAAATATTAATCCCCCAAGTTCACCTGATACCAGTCTCAGGAGAAGGTATGAATCAATACTGATGGCAAGAGCAGCCAGCACTTGTCATGCACTTCATCACGTAAATGCGTGAACAGCTCTAGTTAAAACGTACGCTGTCACCTAAATACTCATCACTTGTTTACAAGTCATTTACACAGTGACAGCAGTAGACCAGTATCAATATTTGGCCAGAGTTAATAATAGATATTGCTTGCTATAAAGACTGATAAAAAACTGTGACAAGAGATTTGTCAAGCTTACTATGCAAAAAAGAAAAACCCAGACTGCCTCAAACTAAAACTTAACAATCAGTTGTTTTGTCTAAGAATAAATCAGGAGTTGAAAAAGCACACAAATACATCATACACACATGACCAATAGATGGAGATAGTACCCTTCTGATGAATATTTTCTCCATCAGCTCTGGCCAGCTCACACTGTCCATCCATTCATGACTTTTCACCTGGACTAATCCTAATATTCCAAACCCTTGAACAAACCAAAAAAGAAAAAAAGTCCTCCTTCCCTCTACAAATGTGGAATTCCCCCACTATGAACGCTTATTCAGGAAGAGAACAGTTTAGCCTATCCCCTGAACTTTTTTGCATTAAGCACAAAAATTGCTTGCTTTATAGATGATACAGAACTCCGTAGAACTAGAAAGGTGAGACTCATACCATGAGAGAAGGAAACAAGTTTCCCCGCCCTAGCATTGTGGGAAATAGCAGACACTAATCCCAGAGTCCAATTCAGTTATCAAAGTACACATTTATTACATAGAGAAACTACTTTAAGTCATAATGAGATAATGAATGCCATGCAAGTGGTAAGCTGTAATGAAAGGCCATGACTAAAGAAACAAAAAAGATGAAATGGAAAATTATACACTGAAGGGTATTTTACCAACAGTCAGACTGTGCACTCAAAGGTTGCTATTTCACTGAAAACTTGAAAGAACAAAAACACTTCCAGGGCACACTGTTGACTATTATCTAAATAGAAAACATGCTTTCTTGCATCATTTGTCCTCCCAGTTGCAAAAAAGGAAATTGTGAACTATCACCCATTTACCACTGAAAAATCAGCACAGTTTTAGAGAACAGATGCAAATAAGGCACCCAAATACAACGAAATCCAATTCTGTAAATCAGTGAGGAGATTTACCGGCATTGCTCATCGCTCTTAATAAGTGGATCAGAGCCCACTGTACCCACAAGAAACTTGGGACTCAGCAGCGGCAGACGGACATGCTGCAGGACCTGAAACACAAACCAGAATATACATGGTAAACCACATATACCCACAGAGATGCAAGAAGCCAAATGGAAAACCATAGTAGCCAATAAGTTTTGATAAAGAGTTGGTAATTCCTCTGGCAAACATGCACAGTCATTTACACAGCCAAATCCTGGCTTTTCAGTTAAATGCAGCTCATCTTGCAGCACGTTTGCCTTTTCAACATATCAATTTAGATACCCAGCAGAAAATCAGTATTTGAAAGGAGACAATCCACTGGATCTATTAACAGATGAAAACAAGGTCACAACTGAAAACCTTTATAAAATTACAGATGTGAATACGTCTGCTAGAAATACTAGTTTAGTTAGAAGTTTCATCAACCATTTAGCTCTCTTAAATGTGACTGGTATTGTGCAGTATATGAACAATAACAAATAACATTGCCTTTCATAATGGCCTAGAATTTAGAGGTGCATGCAGGTATAGACAGAGGGGCCTAAAAAGGCAAACAGTTGTAAGAGCATTAAGAGCTACCTTCAGAACAGCAGGTTTTTCTGGTTTGGTTTGTTTATTTAAAACAATTTTCAAAAGCTTTCCACGAAATAAAGTTGCATTTAATGTCTATTTCCAAAGCAGAAACACTGAGGCAGGCAAACTCTCACCTCTTTTGATCAGAAAGCCTGAGACTTCAGAGGCTTTCCGGCTGACAGCTTTGTCAGAATGGGTGCTTCTGTGAAATGGCTTGGCTTAGATGAAGCATCGAATTTCAACAAAACCATTCTGACAAGCTCCAGTATAAGATCATGAGGGCTGAGGCATAAATCAAACAGCAGAGCTTAAAGATACACTACAAACGAAGACAAGCTTTTTCTTATCCACTACGTTTTTTATACAACACTCAAGCAATGCAGGCAGGTTTGTCTGGACAGACTACTGGAATGATCTAGTTTGGCAAGTCCTACCTGGAAAAAATTCAACAAAGCCCCTATTAAAGGCTCTAGCCACCGCACCTTCCAGCCTAGATGAAGGGAAAGTGCAAGCCACCTAGCACAGGTGGAAGTCAGAGAGAATTACTGTGGCTTTGCATGCATTCAGAACTGTGACACTGCTGTGGCACCACCATATCAGCCCTCATTACTCTTCCCCTGGATAAAGCGGTCTCGAATGTTACTGCGCTCGAGATTACCTGTGGTAGCTGGGGTCGTCTTTCCTGAATGCTGTATTTCACCCAGGCCATCACCGCATTGAACACCTGCTCTTCGCTGCGAACATTTAACTCATCACTTGATATAATGTCTATGAGCTGATTGGCAGGAAGCAGCATGAACTCCTCACTCTCCATCACCTGGGTAAATGGAAAGGGAAAAAAAAAAAAAAGTAAGGACAGTGGCCAAAGCACTATGGCCATTCACCACTTCAGCACTTCAGTGCAACTCTAAAGTGGATACAGTCCGCTTTAATTAGAGTCTGACGGACTGATCCAGTAAAGTGCAAAATACCCATCACTGTTTTGACATCAACACACATGAAGTTTGCTGCACAGAGCAGAATGCAGTCCCTAGCAACACAACACAGACACCTTTAGATGGGGATGCAAGTGAAAGGGAATTTTACACAAAGGTTTTTTGTAGGACACTTTTAAAGGGTCAAACCACAGAACACACTGATCAGGTTTCAAAATCTAGGAAAAGCAAAGCCCTTCTTTAAAATCAGTCACCTTGTTTGCTGTGTCTAATATATAAAGCAGATTTAAAAATGCTGCATAGGTGATAAACACGTGACTGAAAAGTGGTATCGGAATAGAGAGGCTCTATTCACAAGAAATCCAAAACAGAGCACAAAAGTAAGAGTCTCAGAAACAAGTTACCAGAGGCATTGTAGAGAACATGGAAAGTCTTCCTGAATGCCAATTTGTGGCAGAACAGAAAATATTTCAGGAGAGGGCGATGAACTTACTTGATTCCGCCTCTTTCATTTGCTCTAAATATATACATAGAGTTTGCACAAGTCCAGATGCACTTAAGAGGGAATCAGAGCCTCCCTAAGGCCCTAAGGACTGATCTCTCGTGAAATTCAAGCCACTGACAATCTGCAAACATGTTCATTCCTTCAGTACCCAAGATAGCAACCAAGTTTCTCAGGAGGCTTTAGCTGCCACTGGAGGACTGCTCACACAACACACCACAGAGCACATGCGAGTCAGCCTGCGACTGCCTTGAGACGTTACAGAGCTCACGCACAGCCACGGATTCTGCACTGAAGCCAGGTAGATGGGAAAGATGCAAGAATCAAAATAAAGAGAACTGCAGAAATGGTTTGATTGATAACTGCCAGCTCGGCTTCCCTACAAGCACTCCCAGTCTGTAATCCAAGAGGTTCAATGACAGAAAATAACTGAATATCGTCTTGTCCTCATCATTTGCGACCACATTAGAATTCCAGGACTTATTTTATGATTTGCAGCATAAATGAAAGAAAAATACATTCTTTGACACCATCACCTCAACAGCAGTGAGCTGTGCAGTCCTTTTAATTACCTGAAGAAATTAATTAAGAGCACTGAATGAATATACAAAAATTGCCAAGTACTGACAACAGCAAATATAGTTAAAAGGAACACAACAGACAGTGAGATCCGTTACCAGCCTTTGGTCTAGGATCCTGTGGACTTTCAGGGGCAGTAAGAGCCATAGCTCACACACTTCTTCAGCCTTAGAGTAAGAACTGGGCTGGTCATTAAAGATCTTTATCAGTATTTTTCCGTAGTCTCCCTCCCTTCTACATAGACTAGCTTATATCTAAACTTTACCCCGACAGTTTGTAAATACAGCCTCAGACTCTGAATACAGAGGCTCTGGAAATTTATGAGTTAAGGATGGTCATCCAGACTCTCCCTTCCACCCTCAGAAAACCCAGCTGCATCGATGGCAAACCAAGTTATTACTACTATGCAACTTGTTAGTTTACATAGTAAAACAAATAATTATTTAAAACGCTTTGGCTTATTTTGGCTGAATTATCAGGACACTAATAATTATGTGACTAATATTAATGGTCTATTTGACTGACTTGCTTACTAAACAAGAACTGGATGGGCTTCATTTCCTCTACAGTATTCATGTGCATTACTGCATTTACAAACAGATAGAATAAATGTCAGATTATACAATATGGAGTGCAATTTTTGTCTGTTGATAGAAAGTACAAGTTGTTCATCCTTAAGTGTATTTTTTCCCTTCACACAGATGTCAGAGACCAAACAAAAAAATACAAAGGCTGTCCTTGTACAGCAGAGCTGTTAATAGAACCATTTCACATTACATGCACAAGATTCACTAGGGGTTTTAGGCATGAAATTAAATTGAGGGGAATGGAAAACTTGGAAAAACATTTTACCAAGAAGTTAATGATGTAATGCAGCAATACACATAAAAATTAATAGAACTAGAGGTTAGCACAGCAGAGGACTTGAAGCAATTCAGACTGCATTCAAAGTAACTGCATGGGTTGGCTTGATGCCTAGTGCTTAATATTTTACATTGCCATTCAGGAAATTCTCATCTCACATTTTTTTTTTGCCAGCTCGGAGGAACGATGACAATACAGCCTCTGCAGAGGAGGGCATATTTTTCATCAGTTCTCAACCTCCACAGTGGAGGATTATTAAGTAGCCAAGTCACTGGCTTCCATTAGGGATTACCAATCCAATCTCCAGATGGAAAATAATGGTAGAACAGAATACAATCCCAACAACCAGCACCATTAAGATTGTCTGCAGAGAAACAGTGGAAGCAAAACAAGTGATCACTAAGGACGAAGAGCTGCAAAATTCCCAGGGCACTGAAAGGGACACCAAAACCTGCCCAGGCCAAAGAAAGAGTGCTCTAATCCAAGCAATTGTTTTCCAGAAGCCGTGATTCAGTTAAGTCAATTATAATTTGCATCATCTTTGAGGAGGAGAGTGTTTTCTTGAGTCCAAAACTTTTGCCTTTGTGTGCTTTAACAGGGATCAGGAAGACAGGAAGCTGTCTTCCAGGGGCTGCAGAAGAAAAGAACCCCATAGCAGGCAGCTCTTAACAGCCAGCTGCATGTATTAATGCTAAAACATTTAAAAACAAAATTGTTATGCTGTTAAGAAGTTATTTAGAGGCTTGTAAGCATGCCCTACTCATGTAATAACGAGAGAAGCACAGTTCTAACCATTAAAACGACCAAGCACTGAAAATAAACGACCATCTGGTTACCATCCTGCTCCCAAAAAAAAAATGCAGAAGAAAAGAAATGCAGAGCAAGCACAGAGCACATGAAATGGCCAGCTAAAAGGTAGGGCTTTTGGGAAATCACCAAGTTCTACAAAAAACAAGCTCTCATCTTAAACAGCAAATTCTATTTTCTAGTCTTCGTGGTTAGGAAGACGTATTTAACTGCAACTTCTAAAGTAAACTGACGTCATGTGTCTCCAGTTAAATACAAAGTATTGTCTTCAATGTGTCCAACAGTCAAGCTCAATTGTGTTTGCTTCTGCTCATAACTTTCCTAAGTACTACCTGACTGAAATTAATCCAATTCCAATCTATTTCCTGCAAGGAAAAAAAGTCAGCAAGCTGCAATCAATCACAGCACTTACATACTGCCACTTCTCTGGGGAAACTAAATTAGCATCAGGAGTCAATACTGGAGTTATTCCCTTTGGAAAGGATCTACTGTGAAGCAGGCGGAAAGAGGACTTTTCTCCACAGCAGGCTACCTGCTACCTGAGTGCAGTTTCTTGAAAAGGCAAGAGACGAATCTCTCTAGCAGGGGAACAGACCTTCATGCTGAGCACACTCCTAGAGAGCAGCTGCTTCCAAAACACATGCAAATTCTTGCCCTTCCAACCAGGGCTCAGGAAAGACACCACTTAAAAAGTGTTGGGCTCCTTTCTGCATCTGGGTGTAACAGTTAAGTAAAGACCCGCTCTTCTCAGACAATTGCTCACAGAATCCTTAATTATAATGCTGATCCTTCCCTGAACCAGTTGCTGGCAATTTTTTTTCCCCAAAAATCATGTAGGCAGAATTAACAAAGGAAAAGAGACTTGGGTTTATAAAGGTCAGCTACAAAATCACACGTTTGAATTACTTTCAAACAACTTCTGGTGAATAACAGATGCTAAACCCTAGTTCTGCTACAGCAAGGGAGTTGAAGACTCCACTGAGGCAGCTGTATGCTCCCCCATACACCCACATTTCCAATCCCTAAACTCAACACCAATTTTTTCCTTGGTTCTGTTGATGTATTTTCCTTACTTTAACACCCGTCTCCCCTTCAAGCCTGTAGAATCCAGAACATTTCTGAAAGGGGAGTGGAGTGTCACACCATTGTGCAGCCATGTCAGATATAATACCAAACTCCAACTATGCCTGCAACCTTGCCTTCCACGTAGCACTCGCCACACAACTCTAAGAGAAGAAATGCTGCGGATCATATACAAACCACCAGTGCAACGCAGTCCTGCAAGTACCTCTTCCCTCTTTCTTCCCCAACTAACGGCTCACACCCACCACTATTAGGGCACACAGCAGATGCAAAGGCAGGATTTGGAAAGAGCACAAAATGAGAGTTGCCCAGGCTCTCACAGGACACGTTCATAAGTTTTACACCATGATTCCAGCATACTAGCTTCTTACCTCCTGGAAGTTATGCTGTGTGAACTTGTCAGCAATCCTCAGTAGTTCACGGCATGAGTGAGTGTCAGCAAAAGCTCGGATGCCCAGGCAATTGGAAGGGTCCAACTGTCTCTTAAGGAACTCGCAGCAGGCCTCCTGGATCTCAGCCAGCTGGAGAAGGCAAGCAGCTGGCAACAAGGTCTGGACATTTCCCTCTTCCACAGTGATCTGAGAGGTGTACGCAAAGTCAATCAGCAGTTCCATGGCCCTTTCATCGATGTCTCTGATCACTACTTCTGTCTGCCGACTCTCTGCCAGCTCCCCAGTGAACATGGCTCGGAAGTAAGGGCTGCAGGCTGACAAAATTACCCTGTGGGCATAGATCTTCTTCGCACCAACTACTAGCACCACATCGCACAACTCCCGGTGCTTCCGGAGAAGATTGATGACTTCCAAAGTTTGTCGAGGGTGCTTGTCAGAGATGTAGGGCATGCGAGCAGGCTGCGGCACCCCTTCTGGCAGTTTGTTAGGATCTCCGAGTGTGCAACGGCTAGTCACATCCATTCCGGTCTCTCCTGGTCGAGTACTGGTACACCTGCAGTGGAGGAAGCCATAAGACAGGACCATCATCAACTAATCTATCACCAGCTGTCAGCCAAAGCTCTAGGCTCGCACCGATTACGAGCGCAAAACCAGCAGTGCCCATAGCTCCATGGTGGAACGTGGAAACAAACACGTGATCACATGAAAGAGGAATCCGTCTCAAACCAAAGCGTACCTAGAAGTAAACAAATCCCAACTTGCAACAGGCTTATATTTATACCTATTTTTATATGCTTTCTATGACACACCATTGTAATATCCAGCTACACATACATATTTATTAGCTGAACCTCATAATAGCCTTACATGGTAGAGGAATATTAGCCCCATTTCCTAAAGAGTGACTCAAAGCAGAGAAGGTTAGCTGACTTGCCCATTGTCACTTGACTTTTCTTTGACAGAGCTGGAGATGGATTTCCACTGCAAAGAATTCCAGTTGCATGATTTAACCAAACTTCTCTGTTCTTCTCCCTACATTTTTGATAGGGTCTCTCATCACTGCGATATCTGAACACACTAAACTGTCACACAGATTTCAGTAACTTAAAATGGCCTGCAGCCTACCACGAGTATCTTTCAGGTTCACAGAATATCCATTTAATCATCACCTCTTCAGTTATTTTTGAATTATGGAGGCTTCTGACTCAATCTACCTTCCCTGACATGTTTCACTTTCCCTAGAACGGCAGACTAAGAACTGCAGAGGGCAATTGGGATTATCAGACCAATCAGGAAAAAGTCAAAACAATCGAAGTATGCACGACTATCAGCCTACCAAAAAAGGAAGAAAATAAAGTCAAGATTGTAACTTTAGCGATGAGGAACAACTTGAGAATATATAAACCAAGTTTCTGGCACAAAGTAGGAAAAAGATACTATCTTCCCAGCTCCGCGTGCATCATTCTAGCTATCTGATGTCCTTCCTTATGAAAGTTCAGGTACCTTTCCTTTATCCCTCACATCCCTGAGCAGATGTCAGCTTTGTCACGGCTTAAGTGCAACACCCCTCTGCACGGCAGAACGACAATGCTGACAGATCACGCTTTGCGCCATGTATGCTACTAACTCGAGAGAACGGGAATGCAGTATTGCCCCGAGCCCTTCTGCTGTTCTGTAGGGATGGACCAAGATGACACATCTCATACCTCACTTTCCAGAGACGTCTGCCTACACCCCAGGCTTCACTGTCACGTTATGACTGAAATCAGTGTTAAATAAGAAGAATTGAACCCAACTCTATTTTCAGCAGTCAGACTAAATAAACAGATCAGTGCACACTAAACACACCACACACGTAACTGAGACGCCATTTTGCATGTTTGGAGCATATTTGAATTTCTGCCACATATTATATGAACAATTATTAAAAAGAATAATCAGCACCAGTGACATACCAATCACTGCAAAAATAAAGAAAATACAGGAAATTATTGCCTCTTCCCACTTCAAAAGAAAACCATCACTTAGAGCAATTAAAGCATACTGAGCAAAATATCAGATGGTTATGAATTATTCAGTGAGTGCACTGGCTGTTGGAGTTATACTGAAAGTCACAATACATCTCATCTATTACCAGCTTCACTGGTACACTGGCATTTGTGGGCTGTCACTACCTCACTTTGTTCACACTAAGAGTTAAAAAGAAATCTAACTTCGCTTTGCCATTGCTCAATGTATTTTGCAGCATGCTTGAAGGAAAGAATTAAAAAAAAAACCTCACATCTTTTCCTCTCATTATTATGTGAAATGCACTTTCTAACCACAGGGAAACCAGTCTCTTTGCAGCGGTTCGAATTATCTTAGCCTGTTTTCCCATTCCCCCCACACCTCTCCTTGATCATCATATTCAGATGTTTCAGACCATTACCTCTTCCTCATATCTTAGTTACACAGATCCAGCTGGGTCTCCCCTCTGGGTTTTGCTGCTTGCTCCTGTTCAGCCTCTGCACCTTAAATGCCTTCGGTTTTTTATCCCTACTCCATCTTTTTTATATCCATCACCGTTCTCCTTTTCTGACACCTCTGACAAATCCTTCTGCTGTTATACTGCCTCCCGCTCTCCTCCACCCACTCTTGTCCCTCACAACCCAAATTTACCTTGTGGGGTTTGACAACCATTTTCAACACTCTGCCAAGTTCCTCACGAACAATGCAGCTAAGCTCTCCCCACAGCAGCACACGCAAACTAAGTTTAATGGTACCCCTACAAAAATACCCAGAAACCTTGGCTAAAGATTAATTTACCTAATTGGCTTACTTCCATAGTCCTTAGCAGCTAAGGCCAGAGGGTAAGTAATTTAATCCCTCTACCAAGTGATGAAGAAAGGTGGTGACAAAAATGCCCCTGTAGAATCTAGCTCTTGCTAAGCAAGCCAAATGGATTTTATTGTGCATTAGGGGTTTCAAGCTATGTCAAACCAACCCCTGGGAGAAAAAAAGAAAAAATAAGAGCCCTATTAAGACACATGCTACTGTAATAATTTTGGACAGTTTGTCTTGACCAGGCTGTCAGTCAGAGCATCTAAGCACAGAACAAGCATTCTTCAAATAAAAACCCATTTCACAGAACTACAGATCACAAGAGATGGTCTATGTCCACGACAGGACCTCCTTTTGGAAAGCAGAACCCCTTTGTTATGCCTGTAGGCTTTCCTCAAAGGCAACTCCCACTAAAAACAACCCTAAAGCAGATCTCAAAGAGCCTTCTGGAATGGCACAGTTTCTAACTACAAAAAGATTAGGTTAAGGCTATGCCACCACAAGGAATAGTGGTGTACACAATAGTGTACCTTGTCAATCCCACCACCCAAGACTCTTTGCTGACACAGAGTAATGGGGCGGACCAGCTTACGCCACGTGATTAGTTGGCCAGATTTAGGCAGTAGTCCTAGTCCTTCCTAGCCAGGACAGAACAGGATTTTTCTGCCCAAATTAGACTCTGCTGAACACACCTTTAAATTAACTAACTGAAAAGAAGTCTGGTTATTGTTCCCATCAGCGTTTATCTGAGTGCCTGCATTGTATCCAGTCTCCTTTCTCCAGGAAAGAAACTGCTGGTTAATGATGAAAGAAAATTGAATGGCTGGAAAAAAGAGTAACAATCAAATTAGCACTCCTGATTCATCCATAACTTATCTCTGGGTAATGCAGAAGCTAGTGATCAATGGGCTTGGGAATTTCCATACTGGATCAAACCAGATGCTTGATGTTAAGCACTGTGGGTTGCTGCTATACACAGGCACAGAAGTGTAAATTAAAAGGACACTGTCTGATGGCAGGTGTCTCCACGAGGATAATAATTTAACTGCATTATGTGTGCATTATGCATATATATGCATAGAGAATGAAATGATGAGTCAGTAGCTTAGAGGTGTGAAAGACAGAAGGCAGCACTTGATTTCTCACATGGCAGGCTAGCTGCCTCCCCCACACACACATGCAAAGCCAAGAGCTGCTCCTGAGTACTCGGGGTGATTAAGAAGGTTGAGGATCGGAGAGGAAATGTGTATACAAGGATAAAAGATTCACACTCAGCTACGCAGATATGCTAAGATTAGCTTCCATCAAAATGCAGGGCTGGGGAAATCAGCAAATACAATGGGATTAAGAAAGGGCTGACAAAGGATAAGTTTTTGTAGCACGCTGCTGAAAAGCACAAATGGGAACACAGGCAGACTCCAACACTAAGTCAGCTAAATAAAAAGGCTGCTCTGCCACCATTTTATTCAGCTATGCCAGTTCCCAAAACTTTATGCATTAACACAGGCATCTATGAGACATCCATCCTTAGAGCTTATAGCAGCTTCTTCCAAAGTTCAAAAAAAAATCTAATAATACATATCTAAGAAAAATACTCTCTGATACCGTCATAGAGCTCCTTAACTTTCAGGTCAGAGTAGCCTGCATTTTTTGTTTAAGATAATGTATGTTTTAGCATGAGATTACAAGCAAGCTTTAACACAGTTCAGCAGAAAACAATAGGCTGTCCTAAGGCCTATGAAACAGAACAAGTCTCGGGCTGAAAACATCAACTGAAATCCAAAATCATACATTGCTCTAGGGGATTTCAGCAGCAATGGACTTTAGTAGCAAATGAAGAAAACAAACCAAACCGGTAGTGACTTCTATCAATGCCTCACTTTGAATTTAATGCGTACACAAAGAAAATATTTCCTATACTCGTTACAGAACTGCTAGAACAAAGATCTTTGATTTGGCCCAGCCAAAAGTGGTACCTTCAGCAACAGAACTGACCACCACAACACTGCTGACTAAGTAAATGGAAATGTTTAATTGTGGCAATCAATACTCTACGAATTAGTTAGCTAAAAGTCTAATTATTAATAAAAACACCACTGACTCCTTTTCTTACCTAGACAGCAAGGTTTAGGTATACGTGCTCAATGAGGTTGAGTTATGAAAACAAGCAGATAAACCTGGCTGCAATATTATTTTACATTACTCAAAAGGGGAACAGCAAGGATCTGGTGCATATGTCCCTATTTACATTGTTTAGTTTCATTTTCACTGACCAAACCCAGAAAACTCAGTTTCACCAAGAATGAGGATGTCCATACGCAGAAAGATGAGGTCATTACCGGAGCCTTCCAAAACCTTCCTAAGCCTTTTGCAGTTTGTCTTGGGCAACAGCTATGTCCAAGCAATTTGTCAACTTCCTCAGTGCATGTGAGAGCCCCAAGCGCACCATTGGGATCTGCTGCCTCTCCCCCTCAGCGGGGTCTGGCTGCCTGTGCTCGAGCCAGCTCTGATACAGCTCTGCTGTAATCCGGGATCAGGCTGCCAGGAAAGAGCTGGGTCAGAAAGAGCCAGGAGGGCCTCCCCACTTCGCTCAAGCCCTCGTGCCTGGCCTGAGCTATAGTAAAGGCACATCTGTACCTGACCGTGTACCCCACTGATACTGACCTGCTGCGTTGGCTTCCTGGCTTGACCTCAGCCCTTCCTCATCACTGCAGACTTGCCTGATGAGGAACAGACTCTTGGCTGACCCTGGGCACCAGATCTGCTTTGCCCTCCTTGCTCAGGTACTGTGGGACTATGCCCTTCACTGGAGAGGTCTCCTCTGCCTTGCTTTTACCTTCAGCAAAACAATGTTCTCTTGCTGCTGCCCAACAGCAAGAAAGAATAGCCTGCCCCAACTATCATTTCATTTCTAATGCACGATAAATCCTGTTTGAACATCAACGTATTTTCTCTACTATAATCTTGACAGGAACAGCTGCAATGCCTTTTCTGTTCAAATTGTACTTCCCATCCTCTGAATGCTGTACACATTTGATACCAACTCACCATATTTACTAATACAGTACTGACCAAGTCTCACTCCCCTCTTCTTGCAACATCTAACAGGACTCTCGCATGTGGTATTAAATGGCTGCAGAGACCTGAGTAAAAGGATAAAAGGAAGTGCTCTGCCATCTGCTTAGCTGGACTTCATAGGAAGATCTGTGAGCCTGAAATCCAATCAGGAAGCTTTTATCATTTTCTGCTAAGATACACAATAGAATAACAAACAGAAATTTTAACAATCCACACAGAGGCTCTTAACACATGCAAGCACATTCAAGAACTGAAGTCCACAGGCCACGATAGAGCCACGCTTGTCAGGCTAGACTGCAGCAATACAAGACATCTAGGCACAGAGATCAGCTGAAAGGTTAGTTCAAAAGTAAAGCCACGTAAATATGTCAAACGTGTTATCCATGCTCTACCCTGGCTTGTCAGAGAGGGAGAGAAAACAAAAGGTACTGAAAGGTCTGGTCTGTATCCATTATCCAAATTAAAAAAAAAAAAAAGAAAACGCCTGAAGTGCCAGGATCAGCACCACAATAGAAAACCTCTACTTCCTCAGCCCAGTGCTGTTGCCCACTGCTAAAACTACCCAGTTTGAGTGGCAGACAGAACTTCCATCATAGCAATTCCAAGGCCACAAACCCACAAAAGACATACGAACTTCAGCACTTTAATTCTCTGCCTCAATGCGACATGCAGCAGACAGCAGACATAAAAATAAATTTAAAACCTCAATTTTTCTATTAGGAACACAAAAAAATAAAGTAGAGAGAAAACAAGAACACAAGCCAAACTAGTCACCAATTTTATGTCATTCTGCAAAAACATTTTGATAAATGGAGTGCAACATAAGAACCTGAAAAGCTGTGGTTTTATGTTGGTTAAGATTTAAACAGTCTCAACTGTGCAAGACTAAGATGGAAGAGAGCTCGTCTGCTACTTATCTGTCTTGGAGAAAAAGGAACTCACTGTAAAAGTAACATACAGCTCGTCATTGTCTAAACCACATTTCTTATCTTGGCAAAAATATTGAACAATACATAGCCCCAGTGATGCCAGTATCGTGTCCCAAGGTTTACTCATGAGCTTAACTGAAGCAGCGGCACAGCCTTTTTTTGTTGCGCTTGGGGGGTTCATTTAATTAAACAATATAGTGTCACTCTTCAGGGTTTAAATGACTTTATTTCTTACCTCCGTCCACCACACAGAACCCAGGCTAATGGTTTCTGCAAATGCTGTAGCTAGAAATGCTCTACATACTCATCTATGCTTAAAATTCCTTGCCTTCTCTTACATGACTGTTAAGAGAATTATCCATAATAAAAGTTTCCCTACTTTCAACATCCTGAAGAGTGCAGACAGACAAAGCAATTTGCATGAGTTCTCTTTACTTCATTTAGAGCTGTAGAACTTCAGGAAACTTTGCTTCCACACAGCCTGTACCACATACAGAAACGTATCTGCTGTTAAGTTTTACCATGGGATTGCCATCAGATAGTGAAAACTAACTAGAACTAGCAGACAATCCTGTTTGTCAACGTGTCATTATGCTGATTTACTGTCACAATTTTTTCTCTATATAACAGATAATGTTTCTGACATAACCACAGCAAGAACTCCCCTGAATTAAACTTCAGCTGCATCTTCAGCTCATTAGAACTGAACCATTAGAAAAGGAAACCTCCTTTTCACCCAAGACCTCACTCTATCAAAGGGACTGAACTCTTAGTTAAGGGAAAAATAATGCCCCTTAGAAATCAAGTTTAAATTTATTCCTAGGCAGTTTATTTCACACAATTTGAATACCTAAGTAATTAAATACTGGATTTTAAATATGATAGTTAATGGGAAAAGTAGGGAGGGGGGATGGAGAATTATGATAACTTGTCTTCCGTAGTCTTCCTGAAAGCATATTCATTTAAAGACATCTGGTCTTGTAAACATTGAAAACTAAAAACATTTAAGTACAGACTAAAGATGAATGCTTTATATTCTAATTCTCCTAACCAGGCCTTTAAAAAAAACAAAAAAAAAAAACCAAAAACCCAAACAAACAACATTTTATGGTCTAGGCACTTATGAAACCAACTCACATGATTTACCATATGTGGGTAAAAGAAAGACAATTGTTTTTCGTATCTTACCTGCGCATTGGCTTTCCGTCCATGCACCGTGAAGAGAAACCTTCACCCTATGCTTCAAGACCTGATCCAAAAGGGGAAGAGAAAAAAAAAAAAAGGGGGGGGGGGATATTCTGAAGCAAGCGAATCTTCTTCCCTCTCTTCAGTCTGGCTCTAGGACAACAGAACTGGCCACGTCCAGGTACTAATACGCCTTCAGGCTCTTATCCAGCTATAAAATTCACAGCCTAGATTAACGATGTCTGGATTGCAGAGAATAAAGCAGAAGAAAATATAATCATCATTAGAAGTAATTTCACCACAGCTGCATAATGATTCTTTAGGCAAATGGAACACACATATCATAAAATCAGTAAACTGTATGCCTCCCTGAATCCTTACAATTGTTCTACCAAAGGAAAAAAATATCTCAAGTAACATGGTGCTTGCTCTCACTCCTTGCTCAGAGCCAGGAAGTATCTCTCCCTCATACATTTA
Organism: Fulmarus glacialis; assembly: GCF_000690835.1. NCBI lineage: Eukaryota > Metazoa > Chordata > Aves > Procellariiformes > Procellariidae > Fulmarus > Fulmarus glacialis. The sequence continues at coordinate 1,373 of NW_009235954.1, read as the reverse complement.
CCAGAGATTTAAGGCAGGCTGGCACCTAATAAACAGCACAGCGCTGCTCAACAGCTACACTGCAGAGCCAGAATTTGATACAAGATAAAACTTGTGTCTGGAAATTGAAGATAACTACGTGCCCCAGAGGTAAGAGAGATGCTAATAATGGTACTACATCTGTAAAGATTAATGATGCTGCCTGATGCCCACTCCACTTCCAGAAAATACTCATTTTCTGAGAGGAGTAAGAGTTGCAAACTGCACAGGCTTTCCATATTCAACCACTAACTTCTAATTCTAATGTAGATTAACCCTTTTTACAAGGCCATCACTCATCCCGATTTCATTTTTAGTGACTACGCAATTAGGAATAAATTTAATTCAATCATTATTTAAAGCAGTAAGCCTAACTTTTTGTCATGTATTAAAAGAACAGAAGGGTGTTCTGCTTCCATTTTGATAGTCACAGACTTCTTCCCATCCAGAAGTGAGTGAGAAATCCAATGAGTGGAGTGATAAATAGGAAACCAGTGAAACTATAGGAAAAGCAACGACAGAATGAGACTGAGTAACTATTAAAATAAACAGAAGTAGCATTTCAAATAGAAAAACTTAAATTTAGGAAGAATGAAATCATTTTTGGAAGACTGAGATTGTCAGATTGAAGCCCTGCGTCCAACAATAACAAAATATTTTTGGCACAATTTAAATTAAACTACAAAATGTTTATAGCTTTATTTGGCTATGTGAACAAGCACCTTATTTTATATGCAACATTCTCCAGGTACACTATCGCAGAAACACCAATGGAGCAGTTTGCCAGTTAATGAAGAATAAGCTCAGACTTGCTGTCTTCCACAGCTGCAAATTACTCAGGTTCATACTTTCCTGCAAATAAAGCAAGCTAATTCCTCCCGGTTAGGGTATCACATACCAATTTAAATCCGAGCTATGACTGCTCAGCCTCTCCCCCAGCGGACTCTGCTACCGCTCCTCTCACCAGCGTCGAGGGGCTTCCTGGAAGAGCGAGCCTCGCTGCCTGCAACCGCGGGGAACACCAGGTGCCCCACTGCAGAGTAGCACCTCCACAACTGCCCGTGTGCAGGAACGCATGCAACGATCAGAGCACTCTGCACATGCTAGGAAACGTGGACGATGCTATTCTTAGACCCCTGATTGCATCAGATTTAATCCCCTTAAAACCCACATTGAAAGTCGTGGGGAAAAAGAAGCATTTTGGCCGAGGCTCCTCGATTTAGTGTTCTCCGCGGGGCAGCAACTGGGTGAAACGACGGTTTTGCCAGCAAAACAGGGCCCTGGCTCTCGAGCACCCGCAGGCACAAGTAGGCTGCTTCTCCGGGACGAACACCTCTCCCCTCCTGCCCCCTTCC
>NW_009235953.1:11012-24891 GCF_000690835.1 Fulmarus glacialis | reverse complement strand
GCGTACAGCCGCGGGGGTCCCTTCCTAGACCGGAGCCTGGCAGCCGGGGGGCCCCAGGCCACTGGAGATGAGCAGCTTGGATTTTTACCCCAGGCTCATTGGGGTGCCTTCAGCCTGCACCCACTTTTCTGCAGGAGGCATGGGGTCCCCCAAAATGTGCAGGAGCCTCATCAAGTGCCAAGAGTGCCGCCCAGCTGCACCCCCAGAGAGCCTGCAGCCTTCTCTGCCACTGTTAGCCCAAACAAGCAAACAAACGACGGGAATAATAAGAATCGGTATTTATTTTCTAGTCTGATACTTCAGGTCCAGATGGCCTCCTAACGTGCAGAGGTGCAACGGGGTGGAAGGACAGCGAGAGAGGGACTGAGAGGAATGAGCAAGGAAGAAGTTATGTTTGCAACTGAGATAAGTGGTGAGAGAGGAACTGCAGAGGCTCCTACACTTATTTTTTATAGAGCGTACCACATACTTGGGCATATGTACGCTCCACCTCCCACTCACGATCGTGCAGAATATTGCATAATACTGCCATCTGAATTTATAGAATTAACCGAATTGTTTTCAGAGGAAAAAATGAATGCTATTTTCCCTCATTTACAGTACAACTATAGATCTTTTGTCTTTTAACGTATGTTAACTGTGGAATCTGAGAGCAGCCAAACAGTCTATGATGAGTCTATTTTGCAAAGTACTCGGGTTGGATCAGAGCTTTTCGAAGCCTTAAAAGCATGGGAAAACATGTTACTTAATGCTCAACAGTCTTACATGTCAACCTCTAAGTACTCCTTTCTGTGTATACTTTTTAAAGAATCTACTATTAACACATCAGAATTCAAAAATAAATAATAATACATTCTATTCTTGTCCTGCATGAAAAAGAACATATCAAAGATTTAGAAATAAAGTCCCAATACTCTCACTGATTTACATAGGATCTCACCTAACCTCAAAAGAACAGCTATGCAACAGCACGGTCCTATCCATGAAGGATAAAAAAAAGATAAAAATCTAGGTGTTTCTGCTTCAGAGTTGAGTGTTGGGAAGACAGTTAAACAGTAAATAAAATCATTTCAATAACTGATGAGCAACTTCACTATCTCATTTTCCTTCTTTATGTGAGAACTTAATTTTGATTTTAACAGCGGGTTTTATTTGTTTTTTTCCCTAGCATTTTTGGTGTCCTTTTTTTTCAAATATGACAAACTTTTGCAAACTCTTTAATTTTGACCTCAGTTTTGAAACGCTATACTCTTAGATTCACACTGGAATTGGCTTATTATAATCACATTAGGTTCCAGTCTTGCAAAGATTTGCATACATGCTTAATGTCAAGCGTGTGAATAGCCCTATTAAGTTCAGTGGGATGACTCGTGCACAAAGCGATGTACAGACATTTCCAAAGATTGGGGGCCATGTGTTACAACATCAAACCAAGCTAGCTATCATTTAGTTTTATAATAGAGCTGTGGAACTAATGTGTTATTTGAAAAAACATTCTGAACTTACCTCAAATCCCAGAGGCACAACTTAATTCAATTTCTTCGCTCTCCCAGTTTTTAAAGGGTGCAAGTTCAAAAGCAGCGATGTCGCTTCAAATGAAAGCAGCGGCCAAGACAGCTCAGAGCTGGGCACCTTCAATCATATTTTAATGTCCTTCATCTTTATTCAAGTATATAAAATGTACTTAAAAAGAGGAGAAAATTATCATTTGGAATTGAGAACTGACCTTTTTGGTTTGTTGATTCATTAAGCCTCAAAAATGAGTAATATTTGTATCTCTGCTTCAGCTGTTTGTTCTGTGGCCATTTTCTTCAGAATTGTTGAAATTAATGCAATTGCTAAAAAGGATCCATGCATGTTAAAGGCCTGATATCTCAAAGTGATTAATTTCAGCTGCAGTTTATTTCAGCTGGATTTGCAAGTCCTCAGCTCTGCTTTCTAAGACCCTAGTTTTGTGTGGAGTATATATAACCGTGTTCAGTCCCACTAACTTCAGAGAGGTGACACAAGCACTCAGCACTATCACCTTGGTGATGTTCTTTTTTTAATCTTAACATGCAAATCATAGTTTTAAAACCCTTTTTCAGGTGAAGTGTTCTGAAGACAGATCTGAAATTATGGTTGATGGTGGAAGAATTTTTATTTTTCCAACCAAACTTGCCTAAAGGAGTTAACTCACTCTCATTTAACAGAAAATCAATGAGGGTTGAAGATATATACTAACCTTTCAGTAGTATTTAATAGAGTGCAATCTAACAAAAAAGGAGTTATCAATCAGCCAAAGTGCTGACTGAATCAGTTGTGAAGCAGCACTTTGGCTGAACATTGCATTAAAAGCTGTATAAACCCATGTGCTCAGAAAATAGCCTTGTAGAGAGAAATCGAGCAAAACATCCCATATACCGCATTCGCTCAGAAACTCTGACATTTTCACAGTGTAGTAATGCTGACGGCCTTGAACATAACTGCAATTAGTGCAGCGGGTGTTCATCCGTTTGGGGGAAAAATGAATTAGTATTGGCTATTTTGGTCTTCATTCAATCTTTTTCTTTCATGTCTTGTTTCTCTTAGTTGGGAAAAGAAAAAGAGCCATAATCATGTTACCAGCCAACACTCCGCTGACCCATGATATGGGAAACTGTAGAGGATTAGGAACGCTTCCCCTGGTCGCTTAGGCAAGAGTCAGACATGGAAATATGAAAAGGTATTACTATCCTTCGTACAGTGTCTCACTAGAGTTCACAGATGTGTTTATAATTTCCTATGTTTTTTTTCTCTTCCATTATCACATACTTAAAACTTGAAAATTATTTGTTCAGTCTGCTACCTAGAATGTGAAAAGGTTAAATATGAAAGAGATTCTCTTTCTTTTTCCTACAGGATAAAATAAGCCTATGGTTTTCTAAGAGGCTATAGATATTTTCAAAGCTCTGCACTGAAAGGTTTCTAAGTGGTGTCCAAAACGTGGCAAGTAGTGTGTCTCTGTTAAAAAATCCTGAAAATTTTGTAGTGTCTCTTAAGAAAGGGGAAAGGGAAAAAAAAAAAAAAAAAAAATCATTGCTTCATCTGCTTTTTCTTTCCCACTTACATCTGGAAGTACCTAATAAATGTGTCCCATAAAGTTACAACTTCACAGACCTAGTTCGCTATCACAATTTACACAGAAAGATTGTTTACAATGAAGGCTTCACTTTCCAAATAATAATAAAAAAAAAGCTTAGATAATAAACTCAGAAATAAATGCAGGAATAACATGTAAGTAATATTTCAAGATAAAAATCTGTATGTTATGTGAGACAGGCACAAAGAAATTGTATCCATATAAATTTTTATCATACATCCTTAATATAAACAGCAAACGTATTTCTGACTGGCCTAATTTATGGAATTTTGGATGTTCACTTAATGTCTGAGTGATTTTCATCACTCAATTTTGTATTTTTAAATATGCAAACTATGCAAGGGGGAAAAAACCCATAATGAAAGGAATGTACATCAATTACGTGTCAGTGTGGGTCATCTAATAGGCACACCTGCACCTCAGCTAAGATCATTGCTTCTTTGACTAACAGTGTCTGTCAGGATCATACACCCCCTCTGTTTCTTGTGCTGATTTTAAAGTATTTTAAACCTTGGCCTGAGTCACTGGCTCTGTCGAGTAGGTGTTTTTCAAACCCCTTTCATGAAATGTGAATATGATTTTTTTTTTTTTTTCCTTCAAGTAGCTCATTCCTTGTCATTGAAACGTGTCCTCAGATGCCGTACGAACACGAGGACAGTTAGTCTTTTCAAACAGACACTGTCTTTCCACTACCAACTTGCTACATTTCCTGCTATCTATTTTGAGTTCCTGGCTGGCACATACCATGAAAAACAAATACGTGCACACCTCCACGGTTCGTGGGCTTGCAGAGCACCAGCTCCCCGCATTTGTCAGGATATTGGGAATTGCGGAAGAAATAGTGCTTGGCTCTTGGACAGTGTGCTGAAGGGTCACCATACAGGGTTGGTGGGTGAATTAATGAAACCAGAGCGTGGAGCCCACACACCAGCTGTTGAGATTGCTCTCGCAATCTCAGAGCATTCAGTGTAAGCTCACAAAAGAGAAAACTTACTGAGAAACCCAGGCCCTGAAACAGAAAATATTTTCTGAAAGTATATTCAGCAGAAAGACTGATACTGAAGAAACTTTTCTACATGCTATCCCTGAAATAAGTGGGACTAACATTCGCTCTCACTGACAGCAAAATCTGTGTACTCTATTGTGTTCACGCTTGTTCTTCTCACACCCATTCGTATCAGAAGTCCCCAGTGCCTCTTCCGTGCTCATCCTCTGGTCAGACAGACAATACCCAAAAGGCATCTCAGGTTATTCTCTAAAGCTATGGAGGCTCCTTCTCAACTACCAGTAGTAGCTGAGTAAAGTATATTACTTTATCATGAAGATGTTTTCTCCCTCAGCCAACACTACACAGAGCCAATCCTCTTCAGGTCTGCCTATCCTCTTTTGAAGAGGGGCAAGATGATTAAGAAATCACACCCTAAATTCCCATTTAAAGTGGTTTATGAGTTCTGTCTGAACAGGTTCTTCACCTTAACAGATGACTTTCTGAAAGAAAGCTCTATGCTCCAAAAGTCTCCATAGATGTACTCACTTTTTCTCTACAAGATTGAGCTTTTAAGACTTCTCTGCCTCTCTATATCCGTAGCTACGTATAGTCAGGTGGCCAGCCTGCCTCACCCACAGTCCTGAGACATCTCCCTGTGCGTTCACACACACTCACCTGGATGATGACCCTCTGCTGCTAACCACCAAGCCTCATTTTACCAGGGCATGGGCAGCTTTAAACATCTGCAGCTCTCCGAAGTGTTTATAGCAGCTGCAGAGAGCTCCTCTCTGACCTCTGTTAAAGATTACGCAGTGGACATGGCAGCCAAGTCAGATGCCAAGTTCAAAAGGACAGTATTTCAACTGCTGTTTGACCGATGCAGCAGGAACTTCTCCCTTCCACCGTTCAAGGAAGATGCAGGTTGTCTCACACTTAGGAAGAAGAAAGGATGGTCCCTTACTCTCATCAAGCTGGGGTTCTTCAAGACAGAGTCAGTAGGACACCGCTGCATGTCCTCCAGCTCCACTTTCTGGAGTACTCTGTAACAAAACCGTTGCATTTCAAGGGAATTGAGGGAACATCACAACAGTTCTGTGCTTGCTGTCCTTACCTAAGAGCGGAGTGAGGCAAAGGCCTTGTACGTGGCCCAGAGAGATATGAGCCAAGAGAAACCGCATCTCATCAGCGTGGAGCATCTGCGCAGCTGCAGCAGGATAACATCAACACCGTCATATCAAAAAGCTACAGCCGCTGTAGGGCTATCCCGAGTACTGCACAGCATGAGCTGCAACAGAGAGACAGCCAAGAAATACAACGTCACCTTGTCCGATTCCCAGTGGAAACGAGACCTCAGAAAATTCTGGTAATGTTGCAGTTTTCCCTTATTTGAGGTCTGTACAGCAAAACTGGATATCACTTACAGGCAAAGAAGAAAATTAGAGAGTACTGAAAGCGTACGTCCTGCCTAAAAAAAAACAAAATGACTCAGCAGCTACAGAAAGGGTGGAGAGTTGAGAAATACTGCGTATATTACTGAGTTCATATAGCTTCTCAACTCAATACTTTTCTATAGCCCCAGGGACTGCATGCTCTGAGCACCGAGAAGACACTTGTCTCTTGGCACGTCCCTTGCGATGGACTTTGGAATGACCAGCTGAACCTGACCGTAATAGGGAAGAAGATGCCAACTAGGAAGATATTTACGCTGCAGTCCAAAGGTGTTATCACAACTAACAATCGTACCTGCCTAGTGTTGGATTATCTAGTGACTATATCAGTAAGACATGGATCTGCAGATCCACCAGATTCAGCACCGGCTGAAAAACTTTCTGAAGATCCTGAGTAAATATTCAGGCTAGCTTGTGCTGAGCTCCTCACTACTTCACAGGCTGTGCTATTAATACTGAGCTCAGTAGCTTTAAGCTAGTTCAGATACGCTTGCATGAGCCACAGTCACACCTGTGGATTGCAGGGTGGATCTGTGCATTGCCACCAAGGTACAGGAAAGGATTTGGGATGTGATTGCAGTAATTTGGAGGTATCTGTAGTTTTTGCTGTCAACTGCAGGCAGAATACATGGGCAAGAGATCTTAAGAGTTGGACAGCTCTTCGGCAATCAAGCACCTGCATTCGTACGGAAGAACTGTAGGTCCAAAACAGATCTACACTTGATAGCTTCCCAGAACACCTCTGCAAAAGGGACCGATTGCATAAGTCTGAGCTCCTGTGCAGACTGTCAGACCACAGAAGGTATTGAACCTGAGTAAATCATAGCTCTGTTACTCTTCAGGCTTTTCTCTGCACTAACATTAATACGTAGGGACATGTAACCTATCCAGAGGTTTATTAAAAGTCCATTCAAGAAAACTAACAATTTCGATCCTTCAGCAGTGCTGCAGGTAGATGCCTGATTAGAGAATCACTCTTCATAGATGTGAAGCACAAGGCTGTGCACTTCTATCCTGCTCAGTATATAACCAGCAGAAAATTATGTCTCTTTTTGTAAGTACCTCTATAAATTTTGGGTTAGCAATTAGCATTTCCAGGACTGTGATTATTAACCAAAGTGGTGTTTAAGGGAATATGTGACAGGTTGGGGGGCGTCCTAATACATATTTAAAGATTTTTTTGTGGGAATGAAGCATACTCATTCATATTTTGAGCAGGAATAAATAAAGGCCTGTCAGAGGGAAAAAAAATCTATTCTGTAGCACTGCAGAGAGGGAATAAATAGCCCCCAAAGACCCCATTGTACTTAGGAAACTCTGGCAATTAACTGTTTAGCATATGGACAATGAGAACTTCCAAGCATAGAGGAGGAAGGGAAAAATTCTCAGAAATATACCATCCAATCTCCTGGACGTCACCTCAGAAATCAGTGGTCAAGACCTAGCAGTTACGGTGCTTCAGAATAAGCCACACAAGCGCATATGGGATGTATTTCAAAAGGACTAATGAGAGATATTGTCTACAAGATCATCAAGCTGAATTAAAAAGAGAGCCAGGAATTTACATAACAAAAGTATGAGACTTTGAAACTACTTGGAGTCCCCTTACTCCCCAAAACCCTGCTCTTCCACATTTGCTATCCTGAAGTATCCCACCCTGAGGATAAGTTACACTTTGTTTACTCTAAGCACAAGTATTTAGATGCTCATATGAGACCCAAACTCACCAAGGTAGGAACCTGTAGACATAGTTGTAATAACACCACAGTCACTTTCAGATCCCATTTGCTTATTTTGTTCTTCTAATTATTTTTCATCTCTCCTCTGTTCTAATGGTAATAACATTTATAGCAAACACCCATGTACTTGAGTGGTGGCTTGGGACATACTGACGCATACGCATCAAAAAATGCCGGGCTTCAGATGACATCAGTATACCTCCAGTACATCAAATTACGTTAAAGATCAAAACATACTTTTAAATTTGAATGAACTATTCTGCATATTTTAGAACCAAAAGATGGAACAAACTTTCCCTGGAGGGAGGATCCAGATGACTGGCTGGTTGGTCTGCGTTCATAAAACAACCTCCCCCTGTTTATGTATCACACACTTTTTATCACAATGCTACCTGAACACCTTTCCAAAGCAATTAAATCCAGGCAAGTTGTCTGGATTTTCTCACATCATCCTACATTTTTTCATGTCCACATCCAGGAACAAAAAAAAAAAAAGATTATTGTGTTGTTTTTCATCTCATATAAAACTCTACATCTACTAAAGGAACAGTGTGTTAGAGCAGGGCTGGGTGTAGCTGGCCGGGGACGTGAGCTCTCCCCAGCTGAGTGCCAGCAGCACTGCACAGTCCCACCTCTGTCACACACGGGGAGCCTCAGAGAAGGCAATTTCTTGTACCTACCAAGAATTACTCACTAAATAAGTGAATGAATTAAAATTTGCATAGACAAATAAATGCAAAGCCTCAATGAAAGTGCAGTAAAGGGAACCTGTGAAGCTCTTATTCACAAGGATGTTTTCTAGCCTATAGTGGTTTTTGTGAAATATTCTATTTAATAAGATTATCTTAGAGGCAATTTACAACGATGCTGACCGAAGGAGCTAATCTGATACCAAGAAACTAAGATATCCAAAATTATTTTCTGTGCTCACTGAATTGAATTACTGTGTTCCTTTTTCTGCTACTGCTAGATTGTTCATGCAACATATTTTTATGCTTTTTTCCCCCTCAATATATGAACTTTTTGTTAGTTACTTTGAGAGCTGAGCCTTAGGACTGACAATTGACTATTTTCCAAATTATCAGTTTAAATGTCTCTTCGTACTGAGGAACGAGCAGCTCTTAGAAGAGAACTGAACCAGAGGATCCCTGGTTTAACTGATCCCGCAGAGCAGAAGGAATGAGAATATAAGGGGTCACATTGCTGGGCTGTGTAAGGAAACACCAGCCCTGCTGAGAGATAAAGGCAGCCTGGAGCAGGGAGAGGGTGCTCAGCGAGAGATAAGCGTAGCAAAGAGAGAACAGTTGGGGAAACCAGGCTGAGCAGAAAGAAGGGGCCAGCAAGACTGTTGATAACCCAGCTCCTTGGGATACTCAGTCTATCAATGTGGCAAAGTGGCCTTGAATTCCCAGGATGTGTTTGCAGCTAGCAGTAAGGAGGAGATGGCACTGATCAAAACCCAGGGAATGAAATAAGCAGAGCAAAAAAGAGGAGGTAGCAGCCATCTGGAGAGGGAAGCACCCTAGCAGGGAGTTGTGTGTATAGCAAGAGTTTGGAGCTGCTCTGAACACAGACCGATCCCGTGATTGACTGGATTCCCATGGTGTCCTGGAGCCGACGCAGTCCCAGCAACCTCGCTGTGCTGGATGCTGTTTGACTGCTCAGGGAAAGGGGATGCACTCAGAGTTAGATTGGATAAAATGCTAAATTTCACTATTTCTGATTATTTTGCTGGGGACTCACTTCCCAGACAATTTTACATTTTTCTTTACCTTATCCATAATTAATGGACTAAAACCTGTGCTTGGAAAGACTAATAAGAAGAGAGCACTGAAACCCCTGCTCTCTCAAGTGGACAAATATGAAGGAGAAAAAAAAAAAAAAAAAAAAGAAACACCAGGTAAAATTCTCCCACTTGAAGTTTCAATGAGAATATATTTATCTTTTCTGTTGAAAACTGTTTGGGGTGCTTCCCCCTTCAGTAGAACAAAGTCCAATGCCCACAGCACGGTGTCATCCGTGTGTTTGCACACAAAGAAGTCCCACAGGCCAAACGATGGCCACCAGCAAGGCAGTGTGGAGTAAATCCGATCCGTCATCCAGGAGAAGTGAATCCCAGCCACAGCCGCGCCGGTCGCTATAATGACATCCCACTTCGCTTCTTTGAGTCCTTCCGTGCAATGGGACTGAAGGACAAGATCTCCTTGTAAATATGCTCTTGAAAAACAGAACAAAATAATCGTGAATATACTAGCATGTGTGATTTTGGAGGACAGAAATGAAAGTTTGGCTGTTATATGTGCAGAGAGGAGGTATTCCGTGGAGAGGATATGGCAGGTACAGGCTGGGAAGAAGAGACAGAAAGCAGAGAGGCAAAGAAAGAGTCTGCCTGAAGAAATGGAAGGATCTTTGCTGAATGTATAAAAGCAAGAGCAAGGCAAGGGAGATGTGCACGATCATCGAGGCACCAGCAGGCAATCGCAGCCTTACTCAGCATGTGCACAGGAAAGAGAGAGAGGCAGGAAAGTCCCATGCTAGACAGGAACTTCAAAGTAGATAAACTTCTTACTTTTCCATTCATCTATCGAAAGCTTTTCGTGTTCCAGAGAATCATCATAGGACTGTTGAGCTTCTGTCTCCTCCTCGATGTCTCGGAACTGGTCGAAATAGGGGTGAGCCAATGCCTCCGTTGCTGTAAGGCGCTTTTCCACATCCAGCTGCAACATTCTGTCAAGCAGATCCACTGCTGTAGGAGAAGACAGGAACAGGGCTAAGCAAGGTGCGATGGAGAACAGGCATCCTGTGCATGAACCCTGCAAGTGATGGGACTAATGTTTCCAGTACTGTATCTCCAGACCTGAAAATGAAAGAGATTCCTCAAACTGGCCAAGGTAGCGTGGAGCTCCCATCAGTGGGGATGCAAAATCTGCCCAACAGCAGCCTCAGGGAGCTCTTACTAACACAAGTGGAGGTGTAAATTGTGCAGAAATAACAAATTAGTCTTGAATAAGCTTTGCTGCATGGATGGGGATGCAAGAACATGAACAGTGAACCAGTAACTTGAAGATATTTTTCAGTTTTAAACATTTGCTTTCACTCTGACCCCTGCAACTCAAAGGAGTCTTAACATGAGTAATCTATATAGAATTAGATTACATCCCTGGTAAACAGGAAGGCAGGAAACTCAGATACCAACAAGTCTGTCAGCCTCATTCCCCCTTGGTTTTAACAGCTTAATGCTTTCTTCCTTTCAGCTTTTAGAAGAGTTTTGCTCGCTCTCACCTCTAATCTACTTGGGAAAAGAGCTCCTTGAAAGAGATCAATTTTTACCCTGAAAATTGCACATTTCAGCTGCCTGTTAAGTATCAGTAGATCCAGGTGTTCAACAAACAGTTATGATCTAAGCTGTACTCAAAAAAAAAGTAAAAATAAAATTACTGGAGTGGACTGCAGGGCTCTCTTAGCACTTTATCAAAACCTATGATGCCTTAGACATAGGAGCTGGGAAATAATAATGAAAAAAGAAGAGCTGGTTTGTTTATCTAAATGCTACTGATCATAATATCACCTGCTTGGCTACAAGCAACAAGCTCTGGAAGCCAGTATCAGCCAAAATTCAACCCAAATCTCATACCAAGTGGAGCTGATATATGCAACTGTCCTAATCCCATAATTTGCATCCCACAACCTAGACATTGCATTATATCCAGCCAACTCTCTTCTGGCTTGTTGATATGAGAGTCAGAAGTTTATCTCTTCCTTAAATATTGTACGTTACAGGCCGTGTCATTTTAAAATTAAATAAAAAATTTTAAAAATCAAGTAAATGGCCAAGAACAGCAGAACATTGCCATTCGAATGCCAATAAAGAATGATTTTGCTTTTAATTCATACATATTTGCCCTGGGGAGGGGCACGGGCACAACCTGCAAGGGAGGAAGTAGCAAGAAGTTACGAGAAAGAGGAGAAAGAAAATCGCAGCTGTGGCCGTCAGCCTGCCTCCTTTCCCGCTGTGAACTCGTGAGAAATGCTGGAGATTACTTACCCTGCGGATTGGCTTTGGGAAAAAGCACAGACAAATCCTTCTTGGGGATTTTAGGAAGGGACTTGATATAACTCTTAGCCTGAAAGAGAAAGGAAAGCACAGACATTTACTGCATGTGGACAAGTAAGTGCCAGGGGGCTGGGAAATACAGCTCTCAGGTCTCATGGCTCAGATGAGCAAAGGCAAATGAACAGCAAATCATCCCAGATGTCACATTTCAGTGTCCAGTTTGCAAGGAAACTATTTTCACCAATTGAGATACTGAAATTATTCCTGCTTTAAGGGCCAAACTGGAGAATAGAGGAAGTTGATGGTTTGCTGGGGTATCAGGCACCTCACCCGAGAGTCCCTGTAATCCACACCAGTTCCCAGCACAATGCCAAATCCATCAGATGTGCCACTACCAAAGAGAAACATCTTCCTTACCAAGGGGGAAGACTGCTGTCACTCCTCTGCTTCTGTACAAACAAAATCTCTCCCATTTTAAAGGCATGGCCAAGTTAACTTCTCCCCACCACACCTTTGCCAGCAAGACCTGAATCCACAGAGAACCTTCTTACCGCTTTGTCCTCCAGCTTCTCCACGAAGTCTTCTCCTGGATGCCCCGTTACTTTCAGGATCTGAGTCAGTTGATCTAGGTCTGGCAGGCTGTGTTAAAGATCACCCATCTAGGAGCAAGCCCTGGACATCACCCAACAGCTCAGGATGCAGGAGAGCCTGAGGACCCATGGGTGCTACGAGTAGGTTATGATACAAACCCAAAAGAGCCGCACAAGCGGAGACTCATTAGACTGGCAAAAAGAGCTCCAAGGCTCTCCTCCTGCGGTGCCATTTTCATCAACGGATAATTTTGCTGGCAACTCTGCCAGGGCACGTGCCCTTAGGTTTGGGGATGGAGCTGTGGCCATGCAAGGTTAGACTGCTGATATAGAACGCACGCAGCCAGCACAGAGGTGTGTTTCTAACGGTGGCTTCGCCCCCTCCTATCTTCTCTCTGTTTTCCTCACCCAAAAGACCTGCTGGTCCCTGCGATTACCTCCTGGTAAACCAGACCGACCCCTATTTCTCTCAGTAGCTTATTTCATAAAAGCCCTTTTACACACACCAAGAATTATTACCCCTCCCAGGGAAAAGGTTTGGCTTGAAAGGATACAGTCTTTTCCTTTAAACAGCGTTTTCCCGGTCAGCATTTCTGCCATGATGCAGCCAATGGACCAGATATCCACTGTTCAGAGAGAAAAAGGGAAAAAAAAAAAAAAAAAAAAGGACAGTAAAAAGGAAGCAATGATTGCTGGGGCTGTTGCTTGCTTTGTTGCTTGCAGCAGGCACTGATTCAAATTTCACTCCCATTTTCCACCCTCCCCTGTTCTTTCTATGCTGCTAAAATCTCTGCTTTCATTATTTCCCGCAGGCACTAGCTTTGGGAGTTGTGCAACAGCTTTGGGACTCGCTCCGCTCCAGGGGACACTGATGATAAAGAAGAAAAACCTCTGGAGGATTACGTGAGAGTTGACCCAGGCGTAACAGCGGGATCCCCGGGCTCGTCACCAGACAGTCACACCACTGAAGCAAGGCAACTCACCTGTCTGGTTGTAATGCATCCAGTTCAGAATGACTTCTGGGGCTCTGTACCAGCGCGTAACCACGTAGCCGGTCATTTCAGCATCAGCGTGTCTGGCCAAGCCAAAATCCAAGATCTGCAGTTCACCAAAGGAAGAGGGAGAAGGAAGGGCAGGAAAGAAAAAAGAAATCCTACGGGCAAGTGAGAATCTACTTCTAAGAGGAAACGAAGCAGATCCAATCAGATAATAACGAAGCTCCAACTACACCACAGCCACCCATGGGATAGTTCAAAGAACTAACAGGTTTGTCTTAATTCCACGGTAAATTGCAAGCCAGCTGCAAAACCAGTTGTTGGGTGAAGACCCTGCCAAAAGGATCAGTGCTGCGTGCTACCTGGAAGGTCACTTCCTTTATTGAAGCTTAAGGTTCAAATCTATGAGCTTTATTTGAGTTGTTCCATAACCTGGCAGCAAAGGCACCCTCCCAGGCCACCACGACTCACCCTTTCCTATAAAAACACCTTGCAGGTGACAGGGGATGGCCTCTCCCTCAATACTGGAGATGAACATAGCTTGACCCAACCTTTACGGGCAGCGGAGCCATTCCCTGTAATATACATTACAGAAAACACGTGCTAGAGCACCGCAGCAGCGAGCTGCAAGCAAGCCCTTCAGAGCAATACTGAAAATAACTTTGTCTGGAATCACAACAAGTCAATGAGAACCAAAGGGTAACTGTGGTTGAATCCAGTTATCCTTCAGGGATTGTTCACCTAACGCAAGTATTGCTCAGCAGTATTGAATTTGTTTAGGAAGTCGTTACGAACTGCCGTGCCACAGGAATTACGGTGACAGGATGTTCATTCCAAGTCTTGGGCCCTGATTCAGCAAGTTACATCAGCAGGTGAGTATTTCCCACTGCCTGCAATCGCCGAGTAATGAAACACCTTGAATTGAGTCTCGGAAGGCAAGAGGA
>NW_009235953.1:0-10988 GCF_000690835.1 Fulmarus glacialis | reverse complement strand
GAGCAGTTCCTCCATGATCTGATATGCTACGTGCTACAACGTGGTGCTTTTCCACCTACCTTTAGCTGACAGTCTTCGTTCACGGCCAGGTTGCCTGGCTTCAGGTCCTACAACAGACAAGAGCAGAATAATAAGGATGTTTTGATTTGCCACACATCAACACAAGCCTCAGCCAAGCCTCTGCTTGCCTTTGATGGGATCCCATAACATCCCGAGCCCAGTATTGATACAGCAAAGACACCATGCCTGCTATACTATACAGCTTTAGATTACTCTTTAATTTTTTCTGAAACAGTTTTAATTCAAAAAGCATCATAAAATGCTTCACAGCTCATCAGAAAATACAGCATTTCCTCAAAATGCTGCACAAATGAGCAAATCCAAACACATACAGGGTGTAGGAGGGAAAAGAGGGAAGACGCCAGAGAGACTTTAGAGCAAACAAGGCTATTAATGAAACGATGTTTAGGAATTTATTAACTTTATGACCAAGCTACGTTTCTGCTAAACAGACAAAAATCAGAGCAACAGCGCACATGAACTTACCCTGTGGATGATTCCGGCTGAATGAATATACTGCAATAAAAAGAGAAGCCACAATGTGATCACCAGCAGACAAGACTTTCTGTTCTTCAGCAGAGAAACGAGAGCTACAAACAAGAACTTGCTGAGAACACAACTCTGCACCTGCTGCAGGTCCCTGGCCCACAGGGCAGCAGTTTGAAAAGAAATCTCCGCACTGAATTTCTGACAATATTTGCAATTATATTGCCAGTCTAAAGAAGAGGCATAGAGCAGAAGAGGAGTTATGGAGCAATAGTTCCTTACAGCGAATAAACTAATAGCTTCAAACTATCAAACAAAGGTATCAGGATTACAGGTAGGAACATGGTCAGTAGACGACATGAAAACTTTGTTGGTTTGGGTGTTAAAAAAAAAAATCTCGTAATTAAAACACAAAATTGGAAATCAGATTCGAGTTGCAAAAACTGACTACGTGGCTTTTATCACACCAGTTAAACCTTCTGTGTGTTCTTCCCCCCTTTATTTAAACTCAAGATAACAGGGATCTGGGCAAAGGTGTTATTAAGGTGAACTCATTAATGCCTGTAAGCCACTGCTCTGACTCTAGGTGAAGGATATTAGAGAGGGCAGCATTAAGACATTGTCTCTACATCTCAGGGTTTGCAGTGATTGCTTTCTGCTCTCTCAAAGCCATTTAAAGCAGCATATTCCTTCCTTATTCTATTGAATAGAAAATTATTCCCTCTGTCTTCTCCCCTGAGAGCCTCTGTTAGGAATTCAGCAGAAGCTCCCTTTGCTACCAGCCTCTTCCTTTCTCCGCAGAGTTTTGCTAAGGGTTTGGGCAAGTCAAAGAGTGACGCAACCGCTGTCATCACAAGGTCTAGGACTGCTGATTGCTTCGATACCTGATTGACTGATGTGAATGAGCAGTCATTTTGATTGATGTGTGCTGGAACAAGAGTAGTTCAACAGCAAATATCTGTTCTCAGGGGATGCCATAAACCCCCAAACCTTCCTATACAGTGTTGGAAGGGGGTTTTGTTATGGTCAATCCAGAGGTGGTGTGCAGAGGAGACACCGGGAGTCACTAAACTCCTCCAGACCCACCTACCTTCAGCCCTTTCAGCATTTGGTAGACCAGGTACTGGATCTTTTCATCACTGAATTCATGTCCCATGATCTTTTGTAAATCTGTCCGCATGTATGGCATCACCAGGTAGCTAAAAGGCAGTAAGACAAGGCCCTGAGTCTAGAAGAAAAACATAGGGAACCAGGCTAGCCTTCTTCTCACTTGGTTTTTTCCTGTGGCTGTGTAACTTACTGTAACTAAGACAAGTTACTGTGACAGCATTCTTGGCTAACTAGCATAGCCTGCAGTGATGCTGGGATTTTGACCTGCTCTGAAAATTGCCCTTTCTCCTCCCCTCAAATCAGATATCTGACATCAGGTAAGAACAAGGATCTTCCAAACTTTAACAATCCTGAATTAGTTTACTTTAGACTTCAAATGATGTTCAATTCCAGACAGCTTTACACCATCTGGGAGCTGAAACATCTTGCGCAGCTTTAAAGAGTCTTGCAAAACTGCTGTGTTGGCTCCCAAATTTATCTTTGTAATATTCTCCAGCCCTGCCTCGGAAGACAACATCTAGCTTCCTTCAGTCTTTAGCCTGCCTGCTGAGACTGCTAATTAGTTGACGGTCTTCCAGCAGAAACTGCTCTGAGAACCTTCAAACACTTTTCCTTCAGGCTGCTAAATACCCAGCCATCAGCCGAAAACCCAAACCCAGGCACACGCTGCTCGTGCCCAAGGATGAGGAAGGGAAAACGACTCATCCAACCTGACCATCAACGCTGAGGAAAATGCCAAGAAAAAAAAAAAAAAGAACAGTCAGAATCAAGATGAAAAGAAAGCCAGATCTTTAAAATTCTCACTTTAATTACCCCAGGGCCTGATGAACAATACTTCTCCCATTCTGAGTGCAGCCTCTTAGCTCAGCAGTCACACAGGCAGTGCGTTAGCATGGATCATGCTACATGTGATACGCCATGGAATGTAATGCCTCTTCATTACATACGTTGGTCTATATATACTGTGTTCTCCCAGCTGTGTGCATGGCATGGGATCTGTTTATGTATTCTGGGTGTTTTAGCTATGGGAACTGACTTGTGCTTTTGATTCTCCTTGTCATTTGGGGATGTCTGGCTTTAGTCTGGCCCCTCTTCAACTCACTCTGTTGCACTGCACCTCAACCTGATCTGTTATCCTGCTGCTGAGTCCCAGGTGTCTTGGGCAATGGCTGAGTCTAGACAGAGAGAAGGCAAACTCCAAACTTACAAGTCCTGGAATCCCTGGTAGGAGGCAGCGGAGGTGAAGACATCAAGCAGCCCGATGACCTGATGGAGAAGAGAAGTCCACATTTAAACCTGGAAAGCATTTGCTGTGCACGTGGGACGCAGGTAGCAGCTCTCCATCAGCACACACATATGGGTGGGCACCGAGAACTCCATCTGAGGAATCTGAGGACTCCTCGCTATGCTGCGCAGCTGCTTTTCCTCTTACTAATACACGGGAGCACCCATTACACATCTGCTTCAGCCTGGTGCCAACTGGGCGCAGCAGACAGGTAGCAGTTAAACCCCGAGACTTGCCTGCACGTGCCAAATGTCAGGACCTCTCAATTAAAATACAGGTGATGCCTCCAGAAAGGACTTGCTCCCAGATGGCAAGAAAACCCCCTTGTTTCATCAGGAATGGAGAGAAATGAGTACTTACATTCTCGTGTTGCATGTGCTTCAACAGCATGAGCTCTCTGTACGCTCTCTTGGCAAAGATCTCCGACTGGAACGGGCGGCAGAGCTTCTTGATAGCCACTTTCTCCCCTGTCTTCTTGTCTATGGCTGAGCTGCGGCAGACAAATAAAACCCAGTTCTGACACTGGCAGTATGTTTTAACAAATTTTGCAATACCAAAGGTCTTCTCCTAGAGAAGAGCTAATTCTGGAGCTCACAGAAAAACAGTAAAGAAAGGCCCCTTGAGAAACCCCGTGGAGCTCTGCACACACAGATGTCACCCTGTATGACTTTGGGCAGCAGACCCTCGCCCGTGCTTTTTGGAGGACCGGGTGGGATACCAAACAAAGTATTAGTGGCTCGTCTTTATTCCCCTTAACCTGTAGAAACAAGGAGGTAACAGAGCCGTGAGAAGAGTGAAACACAAATGATTAAAGGTCAGGATTAGTTCTAACTCTGCCTTCTCCTTCCCTAACGCATGGAGATAAGGGAATAAAGCAATTTCTGCTTTGCCATCTGCTTGGAGGTTGTTGTCTTTTAAGGTACGTCAGCTGCCTTCGCTGTGTTCTGGAGCAAAGACAGTGGGTGCCACGCACTGAAAATACAGGCTGCTGGAATTAATTCTTCTGCATGCGGGATCTTTGATGCTGCAAGTATGCTTCTGTGTAAAAGCAGGTCTGGCTGAAATGAGAGTCTTTTATAAAGCTAATGAAAACATGGTACAACAAGCAACGCTGGAGACGTGACGTGTTATTCCCTCCGGTCACATTTACTGTTTGCAGCTGGATAGGGCAATCCCGCGACACTTTCTCTGCCTCTTGGGGCTCTTTGATCAGGCCCCAGGTTTCACCAGATAAGAAGTGGGGAGGGAGGTCCTCAGGCAGAGATAGATGTAACTCTGGAATCTCGGTGGTGTTTTCCAGGGGGGTCTCGGTGCACCCCATTACACATTGGTGCCTCAGCCCTTCCTCGACCCCTCCAAGAGGTGAAGAGATGAAGAAAGGGTTTTCCCTGCCAAATTCGCTGTGGGTTTCCAGAGCAGTTCCCCCCACCTTATAAATCCTCATCTCATCTCCTGGGGAAACGGAAGGGCTATAAATCGGCATGTTTAGTCCCACGGCTTTTAGCTGCAGAGGGTAACCGAGGCCAGGTGAACGCTGGCGTTAGTGCTTTGCACGCATCCTCCAGCCTCGCACAGACACATTTCCCTTGCTTCCTTCTCCGAAGGGACGCGTGACTCACCCCGCCACTGTCCCTGACTGCCAGGCTCCAGCCACTGCTCCTTCCTCGAGGCTCTCGGAGGACCCGAGACAGGGAGGGGCAGGTACCATAAAGCTGTAAAATAACATTACCATAACCTCCAGGGCCATCACTCAGAAGGAAGACTTCATAAATAAACAGGGAAATGCCATCTATAATAATGCAATCAAATGGTGCATTTTGCTGGGTTTAGGGCTGATTGCATTAGGAGATGTGGGAATATTCCGCTCCATGTAGCTTTCCCTTTGGTTCAATGCTGAGGAGGGATTATCAGTTCCTTGCTGCAAACCTTGGAAGTCTCTTGGACAGCTTTCTGCCATTGTTAGCCACAAGCCATCAGTTGTGGTGCGTCCTCCGGAAGTCTGGGCTATCAATAGCTCTCATCTAGCGAGCAGAAGCAACCTCCCTCATAGCATCAGGCAATCTCCCTGCTCTTGGTCACTGAGGTCCCTTCCAGTTGCTCTAAGTTGTGCGTGACAAGAGCAGACACATCCTTTGAGAGGTGCGACGGAGATTTCGTCAATGCATTCAGACGGAAAAAGCAAAGGAAGTGCTGGAACAGCCACACAAGGCAGCTTCAGCGCTGAAGATGGCATAGGAGGACAGTGAAGAGTTGTCTCAGTTTCAGGACTTCAGCAGGTGTCAGCAGAGGGGACAACTCAGTGTAAAGTTTGCCGAGGAGCCAGGGAAATAAGAGGAAGGGACTCGGACCACGTAGTGAAACAGCTTCTGCAGAATTCAAGGCAAATTTCCTAATCTGAGGGTGCATGTTCTTACCTGCCTTCCCAGCTGCTGGCCTACAGAGCATCTAACCCCACCACTCAACACAGGAGAGTTGGGGTGATGGAGCTTCAGCCTGCCCGGCACAGACAGCGCTACTTTCACCCTTGCCATGAGGCACAGCTAAGAGTTAATTCAGCTGACGTAGCTGGGAGAGCCCACCACGTTCTTCCCAGCGCAGGTTTAATGAATGGCGGAAGCTCAGGATGACACCGGGCAGGTAGAGCTGTGCCCCTGCCTCGGCTGGCAGAGATCGGCAAGACCAGCGTTGGAGGGGTCAGAAGACTCTTCTTCTGCAATTACATTCAGCTGGAAGCCAAATCATTACAGATTTTGGCAGAATTAATCAGGGAAAAACCATGTCTTTGCTGTTTTTTCTGAGTTAGTTTCTCAGCTGCTCAAGGAGGTGTAAAAGCCAGCAGCTCCGAATAACGCTGCGATAGGAAAGCTTCCCAGCAATTCCCAGCAGAGGACAGCAAATCCTAGCTCCACACGCTTCCACCTCTGCTTGGTACAGGACTTGGCACCAAACCCTCCCTGCTGAGCACTGTCCGTGTGGTACCACCACCCCCCCGGACCCTGGGGCTGTCTTAACACCCATCCCTCCCACCCTGAGACCTCCAAGACTTTCACTGGGACCAGTAAAAGATTTGTCTTATTGTTGTTTGTTTTTTTCTGGTGGGCAAGAAAACTTTGCAAGGATTTCCCTCTTCCCTTTTTTGTCCTGTCTATTTTCTTTTAGTCTTCCTGCTTTCCTTTATGATAAAAAACAGAAAACACTGTAGAAATATAAAAAAAGTCCAGTTTAGTCTTGCCTGATTTTGCAGGACTCATTTAAGCATCTCAGAAGCTTAAATGCACCTGGACAGCAAAGTAAGGAAAGGAAACATGGGGTGCCTCTTCGTAAATAGGCAGCCAGGGGACAAGGACAGAACCTGGGCCCCAGGGTTTCAGGATCTGTCCCGTGACAGCCGGCAGACTTTGCCCAACGCCTACAAAACAGGACACACCTTTTTTTTTTTTTTAGCTCGGTGTGTTGTTGTGAAACAAGGGCTCCATTCAGATCCTATCAATGGGCTGCCTCATATCTAACCTTTCAAAAAGTCCCCCATCTCCTCCGGTTCGCCAGTGTAAACCGAGCAAGATCTGACTTCCGCTTGCTCTCACTACGAGCACCTTTGCCCAACTGATTAATGAACAGCAGCTCGTGCTGCTCTCTTGTAGCTGAGGATTATCATCAGCTGGGAAGGAAGTCCCAGTCTGTTACTGATCCTGGTTTACAATAATTTCTATCTATTTTACGATTTCAAGCTGGAAGCAGTATCAAGGTGGGGGTCGTAGTGGCCAGCTCCTTTCCGCAGGCAGCCCAGCACCAGCTGCCTTGGACACGCTGCAGAGGACACGCTGCAGCCACCCCTGTCCCCAGAGATTCGGTGCTTTGTTCCAGCACCCAACTCTTATCATTTACAAATTGCTTTCAGACACCCAGGTATTTTTTCCCCCCTTCGCTGCTGGACAGAAATCATCCCTTAATGCAGGCTTAGACCAAGGCAGCTTGAAAGCTGCCTGACCCCCAAAGTCAGGGTGACACCCCAAGCTGCCTCGCTGCCCTGCCTACCTGGTCCTCGGGCCGCTGCCTAAGGACGCCCGCCGAGGTGAGCTCGGGTGGGAAACTTTCCCCTCTCTGCCCACCCAGAGCGACCACAGGAGGAAACATCTCGGTTTCTTCAAGCGACCAAGTTCCAACCCGCTGCCCGTGCCAGAGCGGGAGGCAAACCGCCTTCATCACACATGCAAATGGCCCTTCCTAATGGAGGGGTGCTGACAGGCACCTCCTCATTTCCCCCCCGGCACGACACTTCAAACACCCCCGACTCGCCCCTTGCTGCTGCCTGCGGTGCAGGCAGGCCCCCACTCACCACCCCGAGCCGTAGGCTCCGGACCCCAGGGGGTGGAGGGACGTGTATCTCCTGGGCAGCTCCCAGAGGGTTTTGTTCACCTCCTGTCTGTAAAAGCCTCTTCTCCTTGCGATGTTCATCGCCCGGCGGGTGCGGGAATGCCACCCCCCCAGAGTACTGGAGTACGGGAGGGCTTCTGGGGTGAGAGCGGGACAGCGAGGCCTCCTGCGCTGGTAAAAAAGGCTCTAGAGAGTTTCCTTCTCCGTTTTCAGCTGTTGCGAGCGTGAAGGGACATGTCTTTGGGCCCTCCTCCCTCCGCCTCCACATTGGCGGAGGTGAGGCATCAGGTTTCCCGACACGCCTCGGTCTTGTACAGGTGCCTCTGGACTCCGCTGCAGGAGCTGAGCACCCAGCCCCGCGGCAGGCACACCTCCGGGAGCCCCGCCGTCACCTACAGCTCTCGCTCTCCTGCTTCCACCGGGCCACCAGCCGAGAAATGTCCTCGTGGGGCTCGGAGGGGGTCTCGTGAAATCCCTGCTCTGAACAAGCGGATGAGTAAGGACTTGTCGAGCCGGGGAATCTGGGGGACAAGCCACAGCGCCTCGTCAGACAAGCAGAGACATTCTTCTTTCCAGCTGATGGAGGACAGCTCCAGGCTCGTGACGAAGGACACCAGGGTGTTACATCCACAGAAAAGCAAGGAAGCGATGGTGATTTTCTCCCAAGCCAGGTTTCCCAGCAGAGCAGGGATGTGGTGAAAGCAGGCTGAGGTTCTCCACCTTCATCCAGGTGACTGCAGCGAGGAAGTTCAGCAGCAGCCACGAGATGGAACCATCCCAAGAACTGCTCGTGCCCCAGGCTTTGCTGGGTCCGGTTTCATCTCCTGCAGCAGGTCTAACCCCCTTCTCAGGTCCTCGTGGACAGCGCAAAGCCCAAGTTCACTGCTGTGCCTACCAGTACCACGCCAGCAAACCCAGCAAACCCAGCCTGCGAGAAGGTCCATCCCTGCTAAGCAGAGAACATCTCGACATCTTGCTCCAACTTTAGGAGGCTCAGGTGGGGCTCCCACACAGGGGTAGGTGCACCCTACATACTTTCCAAAGGAAGTGACTAAGCTGCACCTTAACGAGCCAGCCCAGCTGCTGACACTGTGCTCTGCCCCACCAGCCCTCAACACTGCCCGTAGCCTCATGCGCGAAGGCGTCCCTGCTCCGAGCACGTCTGCGCCGCAGGACTAGAGCCAAGTTACCTGATAAATAGGAATTACTGAAAAAGCACCATCAGGGTTTTAGGAAAGACTCATTTTACCTGCTTACAGGCAACCGCTGCAATACATGTCGGTGTTGGCCCTCACATTCTTCAAATAGCCGTGGTAAGGTCTGCTATTTTAACACTAACTAGGGACAAGGTGCTACGGCAATTTTTTAACCTTATGTATATATGTGTAAATAAGCCCCGGCTACAGCAACAGCTCAGTCAGGAAATAAACCAGCGATTGGCTTGGTTCTATAAATACACCTGTGAGCAAGAGGTGTTACAGCAAAAACTCCTGGTACATAAGCAAACGTGTAACTCGTTTGTCATTTTATGAACACAACTCTTGCTCAACTACGTGTGCACACGCAGGTAATCAGCACACAATTAAGGAGTTCTAAATATCTAGGGCATGTCTTGGCTGTAGAAAGATGAATTAATTCAAGTGACTGATTCAAATCGAATAGGAAACTTTGAGTAACTTCATTTTGTAGGTGTAGTTTATTTTTTTCCCAATTCAATTCTCACTGGTTTTAGGTTTGCTGTTTGGGTTTTTTTTTTTTTTGCTAACCAGGATATATCATAACTGAGCAGACTCAGGAATTGTGTATCTTGGGTTTTTTTTATTCACGCCACCCCCCCAGCATAGATATTCCTCCCCCCCCCGAAAATAATAAATGACAGGTCCTTTTTAGGTTCCCCCCCCACCTTAATTTGTACCAAGGCAAGCAGAAGGGGAAAACAAGCAGGAAGGCAGCTTCCCCAGAGCTGAGAGAACACCCACCCCCTTTTCTTTGTACTTACTCAAATCAGCTGCTGCACAGCTCGTGTGGTGGAGACCAGCTACCTGACTTGGCTCAACACGAACCGCCTGGATTTATCCAGGCCTGGGAACTTCAGTTATTGAGGGTTTTGTCAGTGTGAAGAACACAGCTTTGGTCAATCGTTCTTCCCAGTGAACAGCACTGATACACAACAGAAGTCGGAAAATCTCCACTATGGAGAGCCACGATGCTCCTGCTCCCATAAACACCCTTCCACCATCAACTAGATGGCAGCTGAAGAGGAAAAAAAATCACTTTTAAATAGCAAACAAACACAAACCAGTACTACTGGGGAAGGGTCCCAGGCCCGGGCGCGTAACAGAACACTGGTCTGTTGTGTTGAACAAGCACTTCCCTATACTAAACAGAAAATAAAAATATTTTTTTCTGTGTCCATTACTCATGGTCAGACTCCAAGTTGGTTTTGTATCAAAGAATTCACTTGGGACAAATATGGACACAAGCCCAGTGTCAGCAGACAGTCAGTCAAGTCACACGGCCTTGGAGCCCCGGCCCAACCACCGCAGAGAGGATCCCGCACGACACGAGGGAGCAATTCACACCGTGCTAAAACTAACCGTGTAGTGAAGAGGTTTATGAGCACCATCAGCGCAGTAAATCTGAAAAATAGGTTTTATTTTTAACCAGTGGTATTGTGACATCTTATCTGGCATAACCAATTACAGCAAAATTCATGGATAGAAACAAAATAGCAGATCTCTTCTTTGAAGTGCGTCCTCCCGTTCAGTCTGCAGGCAGCTGAACAGCATTGCACCGACGCTGGGGAGCGCATGCCACGTGGGCTCCCGTCCGAGCACGGACTCCGAATGGAACATCCCCACTCACACACGCGCACAGACACATACACACACGCACACACAACGTCTATATTTTTAAAAATCTTTAGCAATATTTCCGCATGAAATCACACCGTAGCTTCTACACATAAAATGGCTGATAAAAATAATCTTGCTGTAGGTTTACATAGTATATCTACATTTTCATTTGAATACCTGGACTGCTGGTCCAGCAGAAAAGGGAGGTTTTCTCTCTTGATTTTGTTGGGCTGAGGAGAGTTTTATCCCAGAGCATGAAATAACTGCTCTCTTCATCTCACCCCAGACTTTTGTTAAGTGTTTGACCTGAAGAGATCACTGGAAAGTAGCCTAGGAAGAATCAATGGCTTTGTCATCCATGTCCCGTCCCTTTGTGCTGCCTCTTCAAACACGGGGTAAAAACACTACAAACAGTTCCTCTCCGCCCCATAGGTAACAAGAATACAAAATACTGCAAAAGCCTTTCTCCTCACATACACAGGTACGTTGTCCACACAGGATGCCTGCAACAAATAAATGTCTAAAAACGCCTCCTCCACAAGTCCTAAACTCGGGCTCCTGAGCTCCCCAGGGACAGTTCTAGCTAAGCGTGCTGAGAACCCCCCCTCCCGCCAGTCTCTAACTCTGGGCGTTTCATTCACGCAGAGTCCTGTAAAATACAAAACATTTGAACCATGTTTGTGTTCAAACATACTCCCTTTTCATGTTTCCTCAGGCAGAGATCAACCTGCTAAAAAACAGCCAAGAAGCTCTTATCTGAGAGGGTAAAAAAACCTCTAGTAAATGTTAGTTTTATATATATATAAATATTTATATTT
>NW_009235952.1:0-1087 GCF_000690835.1 Fulmarus glacialis | reverse complement strand
ACCCTCTCGACCAGTGTCCTGAGCAGGCATACTTTAGGTTTTTCTATTCTTCTCTCAGTTAATGGAAGTGATGCCCAACTGCATACATGTTTATAATCACTACAGCGTTTTTTAAATTTAAATGATTAAAAATTAGATTTCTAAATAGAATAAAAATCACACCATTACCACCCAAGTTTTATGCAAGATATTGTCAATAAAGTAGGATAGAGAAATGTATGACTATATTTCTTATAGAACGATAGCATCATTTCAGCTAGAAGGCACCCTGGAAGGTGTCTGATCCAACCTCATGTTCTAAACACTCACAATGCGGAAAAGGATCCAAGGAAGCAAAACGCTTTTATATTCACAGTTACGGGTGCCATCGAGATAACTACTGGATGCCGGTGTTACAGAAAGAAGTTTGAAGGGCTCTCCTCCAAAACTGATGATGTTCTAAGAATGACCAAAGGTCAGGTAAATGTAAAAACAGAAAAACGTGTGAGACAAAGATATGAAGTCACATATATATGTAATAATTTAGTATGAGGTTTGTTTCTTCAGAAAGCAATACTGAAGTATTCTTCTTATCAGTCTTCCTCTCAGTCTTTAACCAGTATTTTATACTTTAGTTTAAAATGCGTGTTAAAGGATATTTCAGTTAATTATGAGAGTTTTGTTGTGAAGTTCATTTAGTTCATAACACAGTTCTGCTGCCCTGCTGAAATGGCAAAATCTCAAGATGATACTCAGACAGAGCCCCCAAACATCTGGCAAACAGCTAAGGCTTTCACACCAAAACAGCTACTTTCTAGAATGCATTACTGTTGCTGTTTACATTAAAAGTCCTCTGAAACTGCTAAGTAAAACTAACGGTATTCATTCATATCAGGAATTATGCATTAAAACATAGTCTGGAAAAACCATTTCAACTGTCAAATTTTTGTAAGAGACTAAACTTAGTGAATATATTGAAGAACTTTATATGTGACCATACAGAGCATACCATTTTAATTTCCATTTTTATAAGTTTTGAAAAGTTACAGTGTACTTCCTGCATCTTAGTTTTGGAATTCGCAATTTTATCATCTTTGGGTTTTCCAGC
>NW_009235951.1:296-2726 GCF_000690835.1 Fulmarus glacialis | reverse complement strand
AACCTTAATGATTTTATGATTCTATGATGTGACAGCTAGTAGAAATTAAATTATTTTAGATGTGGACCCTGATTTTTTTCAGATTCCCTTGCTCCTGAGCTCTTTCTCCAGTAAAGATTGTGCTTGGCCATCTGGCTTTGGGGCAGGACCCCGGGTGAGCCCTAGCTGGAGGGGCTCAGCCATTCCCGCAGCTTGGAGCGAGCTTTGGGAGGGCTCGGCGGGGTGGGCTCGCAGGCGAGGGAAGGAGGCAGCACAGCAGCCGTCAGCAGCGCGGGTTGTGAAACGCTGCTGCTATGTTGTGTGTTACGGTACACCAAGACAGCAGGGACTTTGGTGGGATGGGGATGTTCCTGGCGGCAGAGTTGCAAGGTGGGTGTGTTGTAAGCAATTGAAATCGCTAATGAGTCCAGCGAGGCTCCTCTCCCACCTGAAACTTGGCTCTTAAAACTACGGGGCTGTCTTCTGATGGTGCAGGGCAGGACGAGCTGAGATGGAGGCCGCGCTGGGGTTTGTTTGGGCATTAAATATTCATACAGAAATAATGAAAGGCGTTCCCGGAGCAGGGCTGACCCATTTAGAAACAAAACTTCCTTATAGCTGATCCGCTTTTGCAGTGTGACTGTGGTGTAATGGAGAGTCCCGTGGTGGTGCCCCCTCCGACGGCGCTCGTCATGGTCACATAACGTCCTGCTGTCACCCGTGAGCTCCCAGGAAAGCCATGGGTGCCAGGCTGAGCCCAGGCCACCCATGCCACTGTGCAGCATCAGTCTTGCAAGGAGCCGTTGTGCCTTACTGCTGCATATGGGCAGCAATGAATGGTGCTAGGAAGACACTGAAGTTGGTTTTTTTTAGCTCAAAGTCCATCACTTGTGTTCACTGAGGTCTCCAGGACGTCCCCAGCGAGCGCTGCCCAGGCTGTCCCTGTGGGGGGGTGGCTGGGAGAGAAGCCCGGGACATGGCACACGCTGTGGCGTTCGTGGTGATGCTTCTCCCTTGGTCAAATCCAGGAGCCTCCTCGCCTTGATCCCTGTGCTGCTGTGTGGAGGAGAAACTCAACGGGGAGTCTGGCTGTAATTACGGCACCATAATCAGGGCAGCGTGTACGTTGCTGATGGCCTGACACAGCCATGCGGGGTGAGGTCGTGTCCCAGCCGTGCGGCGATGCACCGCAGCTGGTGCTGCCGGTGGTGCAGAGCCCGGGTGCCCAGCACGCCGTGACCACTGACCATCTTCTGCCCCAGCAGAGCAAAGGAGTGCCTGCTTTTTATTTTGCTCTGGATTCAGTTTTAGGAGCTACCTGGAAGGCTGCGGGGACAGACCCGGGGAGAACTGTGCAGCCTGTTAAATTTTTTTAAAAGCCCTTGAGGAGGTGTCGTGCAGGTCTTTCCTATGCAGGAGAAACCTGATACAACCTGAGCCAGCTCTGTTTCCAGCTTGTTCTTGGGGAGGACTTAAACTTTTACTTATGGTCTGGCTATTATGGCGTTGGAGCAGCCGGTAGATCCTTGCTGCAGTGTGGAGCGCACTGAGAGGGGAGAGACGGCGACGTTATTTTCTGCTGCCTCTTCTCCCCCCTAATTCAGCAGGGCTCTGTCCTGGAGACCTCGTGCTTTGCATTAGTTTCATTTTTGGCAGCTGAATAAAGCCGTGCCAGTCCCAGAGAGCTGAGTGGTATTACCCAGGGAATTTAGTGCAGTGGAACAAAGCAAAGCCCTTTCAACCTTTAGCTGCCAGGTTTTTTTGTCTGTGTTTTTTCTAAACTCTGCCCAGGCGACGTGTGGAAGGCAAACAACTTGTGGGTGGTGCTGATGGAGCAAAATTTGAGGGCGAAAGAGATTTGCTTTCATTACCAGAATTTTGCTGAATATCGGCTTTGCTGTAGTGTCCTGCAAACCTGGCTTCACCTCGCCAGCTGAAGGAAAGCCCTGCCGAAGCCCGCGCGGGCACCTCTGCCCTCCCCGCTCCGAGGGGCCGAGGGTGGGGGGCGGCTGGGGGTGCACCTACCGGCGGTGCGACCTGCAGCGTCACAGGAGCAGTCACAGCACCTTGCTGGCTGACTTGGGTGTGCGAAGCGATTGCTTGTTGAGCATATTCCGGGCCATAAATATGTTTATTTTTCAGTATTTCTCCTTAGCAGCTGGTGGCTTTTCAGCTTCTCACTTGGAGGGGGATGTGAAGGTGTGTTAGATGTGGAATCACCTTCCCTTCCCACCCTGGGAGCGAGAAGAAGGCTTGAAAAACTCTATTTTTATCTGTGTAGTGAAGAGCCCTTTTCAGTGCCCTCGTCCTGCCGGGCTGTTTTTGTTGGAGTCTCCAGACAATGTCTTAAATACTTGCTCTCAGCAAACTTCCTCCTAAGGTTTCATGCGTTTTATTTGGCCAGCAAAGAGTTGCCTCCCCCCTTCAGCTGACCCGTGGGACCCTTTCTGG
>NW_009235951.1:0-227 GCF_000690835.1 Fulmarus glacialis | reverse complement strand
GTCGGTGGGGAGCGGGGTCCTGCCCTGAGCGGTGCCAGCAGCCGCCGGGGCTGAGTCGTGCTTTGGTTCCCTCCAGTTTGGGGAAGATGCGCTGGATTTTGGAGGGGGATTTCCGTGAGTCTGTGCCGCCGCGTCCGTCCCCACAAGACCCGCAGCTCGAGAGAGCAGCTCGGCTGCTTTAAGCCCTCGGGCACGGCGCTGCCCTCCCGGGGGCTGCTCCCCATCGC
>NW_009235950.1:0-4784 GCF_000690835.1 Fulmarus glacialis | reverse complement strand
TGCCTTCCCGGAGGACGTCAAAAGCTTCAGTGGCCCCTCCAAGGCAAATTCTTAACACTCTTCCCCGCCAAGCCCACCAGGATTAAGAAAATGACCAGGTGAACACAGGTACAATGTTTAACCAGGTTAAGTCCCAAACTTAGTCAGAGATCATATTGTAAACAGATGAGACCTAGAAAACAGATGCTGTTGCTCTGGAGGGACTCCAGTCCCACTGGGCTGGTACTTGCAAAAAGCAAGCAAAGGTTTTACTTAATGCAAACAATGCACATGAAGCACTACATTACCTACAAATAGAAGTAGTTATATTAACTACTCCAGTTTAAAAAACAAAAAAGCATTTGAGAGCACAAAACTTTATTTGGGTCAGAAATAAAGAGCAACAATCATGTGCAAGTTGGAAACAATTATTCTGAGTTAAATTACACATCTACCAATTCTATCACCTGAGAGAAAAGGAAATCATAGTCTCTAAAATGGAGGAAGCATCAGTGAGGAGAGCCCTGATGATGTGGCTTGTTAGTGGGAAAAATACAGGTAACTTATTGCCTACAAAACATGGGAAGTTAGAGACTCTGTGTACACGTGGGCAGGGAAGAAGGAAAGGGAGATAATGTGTCATAATACAAATATTTTTAATCCATAGTCTTTGCTATTCAGTAGAATTATGCCTGTTAACTCCCAGGCTCATCTTCAGAGGGTGCTCAGAGGACAGACTGGCTAGATGGATTGTTTCAACAGAGTTTGCCAGGCTGAAAGCCATCTTGATTAATAGCAGAAGATGGGATTGCTTCAGCTCCCACTGAATCCAAATATCATCCCATTGCACAAAATATTCTATGTAACAATAACTTTATTGTTAATAATCTGAAAACATCGCCCCATATGTTTTACCCACACTCTATATAAAGATGCCAATCACCATTGACACAGTGCCTCCCAGGCACCTTCCATTCCCAGTTGTTAAAAGAACGTTGCAAAAGCAAGGCATTCAGCCACAGCTAGAGTAAAGAGCCCCAGAGCGAGTTCCTTCTGACAACTTCACTCTTTTCACAGCATGTAGCCTTCACTTTTTTCCATTTGTTGTTTTTTTTTTTGTTTTCATGCGTTTTGGTTGGTTGGTTTTTTGGTTTTTTGTTGGTTTTTTTTTTTTTTAAACAGGCAGAACAATCTGCTTCCTTCCCTCTGTTGCTAGGCCTTCAGAATGACTACTTCTCTGTGCTTCTCCCAAAACTCACGCTTCTTGCTATGCCCATCAGCAATGATTCTGTTAAGGTCTTTACAACAGCACATTGAACAGGCATCTTCTAGGACTGAATTGCACAGAAACTGAAGTCAGCCTCGTAAGTTAAATTGCAAAAGCTGACTACATGTGTTTATATGGATACACACACAGAGAACATGTGGTTTCAGTGTCAGAGTGAATGTAGCGATCATCAGAAAAGCAAGAAGACGCAGCAATTGTGAATGACAATTAGAACCACCTAACTATAAGCTCAATTACATGTGCTTTGCAGTTCAGATGCAGCTAAAGAAGGGAAGATCTCAAAGCTACAGCTCATCTTTAATCTATACCTCAAGCTTGTTCTGACCATACTTTTCCCCTGCATACAAGCATAAATTTAAAGCTTAGCTGTATGCATGATGCACTGGTTTAGATTAAGACACAACATAATTTTGAGGGAAGACGGAGATGTAGGTAGCTGATAAGGTATTCATGATTCCCCTCCACTGAGAATTATTTTTGGAAAAAATGATAGCAAGTTAACCATTTAAAATTAATCGGCAAGGAAGCAGTTATTAGAATTTAGGCTTCTGTGTTGTATCTGAGAGTTAAGGACCCCACTGCTAATGAAGCATGTCACAACTCAGCATTGTTATTTCAGGTTTTCTGCAGAATATAGCACAACGTCTGCATCAGCTACATTCATGTTTTTAAGGTTATAACTATAATGTCAGAAAATGTCATTGTTTCTTTTAAGGAACAGTTAAAGATCTGAAAGAAGTAATTACAGAAAGACAGATCACACTGGGTCTTGACCATATTTCTGATTCTTCTGGCAGCTATGTTTTATTTACAGAAGGCCACTAAAGGACCAAGGAGTCTTGGTTAGCATCTGAATCATTGAAATGAAATGTAACATGTGATCAAAGAACCACCTTTTTTTCCTGAAAAGATTCTCCCCACCCAGTTGGAGCAAATGGTAGAACTGGTCTCCACTTAGAAGTTCCTCCAACTTTCAGGTAGAAGTATTCTTAGCTAAATGAGTAGCAGCATATCTTTCTGTGTGATTAGTTTACATACTTACACCCACCTAGTTTATTTTTCTTCCCAAGCAGGAATAAGCTACACCAGAACAAGGAATTATATTCAATGATGCAACTACTATAAAAGCCTTCATCACTTCTACAAGGAAAGCTACACCATCCTTTAGCATAAGCATGTTCTGAGTAGGATACAATGCATGAAAAGATGTGGGAATAAGAAGCTTACCTCAAGAAATAAAAATCTGGGCCCCTACTTTTTATGTTTTTATTCATTCCACAATTGAAACCACCCCTCTGCGTAAGTGGCTGCACATGTTTGACACACATTCTGCAACTGCTTTCTTGAGAATCAGAGGGACTTAAAACTCTTCTCCCATAGACACAAAGAAAAAAGCCAAACAGTGAGGTAATCAAAGTGAAGGAAGGTTACATGGCAATTCTGTAAATCCTTTTTATATCTGCCACCTTGCTTACATACCTTACAGATACTTATAGTTGAACCACGTCTAAGTTACAGTGCAAGTAACTTTGGGTAAACAGCATACCTGTCATGAAGCCCCTGGAACACCTTCAGCACCCTATACTAGCAATTGTAATGCAATTTGTGTAATAGCCATCTCCTTCTTCATTTTAAATTGTTCATTACATTTCAGATTTGTTTTGCACTTTCTATTCAGATAAAGTCCTAATAGTATACCTCATCAAGGACTGGGAGTAAGCTGTCCAACTTATGATCAATTTTGGCTAGTTCAAAGAAGAGCTTAATAAATGTCAAGCAAACATAAGTATTAAAAGAAGATTCACTGAAAAAATATTTCATTACTGTCATTACAACTACAGAGTGATGTCTCATGCCATTAAAGAGGTAGAATGTGTATGGGGGGTAGATAAGAAATGTCAAGAAACAGAGTTAAATAAGACCATGTATGGGATCACATCTGTATGCTATCTGAAGACAGACACTACTTCTTTTGAATTATTTCTAAAGATCGGGATGAGCCTGCCTTACTTAAGCCGCATGTCCCACAATCTGCTTTCCCTCAAAACATTTGTGCAGATGGGCTGATTAAAGAGCAGCTTTCTGCTTTGGGATATCTAATGATCGAAGTCATACATGACCTTACTGCCAACAGCAAAGAGATGTTAGCAGCACCACTCATTACAGCTGCACTGCATCAAGAATGCCTTTGCCTTCAAACAAACTACTATTTAAGGAACTTGATGTTACTATCTTAACTGTTTTTCCATCTTCCCTTCAGTTAGTAATAAGTCCCTAAGACGGAGGGAAACACCACCCTTGGTAATTATCCATACTGCTATGCAACGTACATTACTCAACTTCAGGCAAAGCTTTTTTCAGCTGTGCAAACAAGACCTCCCATTTAAACTCTAACATGTTTTAAAAAGCCTTTTAATAGAGATATAGTAGAAACACACTTCCATTCTCAGATTTCTGCAGGTTCAGTTTGGACTTGGGCAATCCTGTAGCTCAGATTCACCGGTAAAGGCAAACCTCTTTCAACCGCGTATGGTGAGTCACAAAAGACCAAGAAACTTTTTTAATATGCTTGTACGCTCTCAAGCATCTGATCAAGATGTGATATTTTGTCTAACATTGCTACACACACTAAAACACCAAAAGACATCATTCTTTAATAATGCTTCAATATAATTTCCTCAAAAGGAAGTGAGCACCTTTCTAGTAATCGATAGGCGTCAAGCAATTCCTTTTAGTTCAAAGTAAAGTCCTAAGTATTTCAAGAGTTATCAGCTCTCTCTATTCCTCCCTCACTCTCTTCAAGATACACTGGAAATGCAAGATTAATCCAGCCTCAAATTCACATCATTAGTCTATGCCCACATTCTTCAGAAAAGTTTGGTCTTTGGGTAATTCCATAGATTTTGGAAAAAAATGTTTCTGTACGTTAGCTGTCGTCACTCCATTATAAAGTTAGCAACCACTGCTACAGAACATCCCTAAAAATCTTCTAAAGTCCTATTAAGTTGGTAGTGAATAAGCCAGGCATACATTAATACAGTAAGAGCTTAACAAGTTAATGAACAACAGCAGCAGGTAGCAGAAGAATAATGCAACTCAGTGAAGAATTGAAGAAGATGAAAGAAGCAGCCCACAGGACTTACATTTAACCAAATTTTACACTGATGACATACAAAAAAAATTTTTCTGACTACAAGCAACCTGGAGGTTTTTTGCCAGTGTCAGCAAGCTCATTCCACAGGTCGAGTACCCGTTCACTCATGGCCATATGAAAATTGACTATCACATGGAAAGTCTCACCCGTACAAATGTGTTTGGTACAACTTAACTCAAAGAAGTTCTGTGAGCTAAACTATGTTTGTAATTAGAATTAGAGACCAGGTACATTGGCATATCAGTAAGGCTACATGGTAGAAGCAGTTTACTGTAGAAATGAGAAGAAAAACACTAAGCTGAGGGAAAATACTTATAAAGTATGAAACTCAAGAATCACAGAATCATCACAGAATCATCACAG
>NW_009235949.1:268-1519 GCF_000690835.1 Fulmarus glacialis | reverse complement strand
CTTTTCCAACATTAACGATTCTATGATTCAAAAAAAAAAAAAAATTTCTTTTTGATATTACTGCTACCACCTTAGGTTATCACAAGTAAACATTTTTGCTGTTCATTGAAGACTTTCTTGATGGCTGTATTCGCACCAGGTGAGGAAAAAAAAAGTCTTAACTTTCACTTTTTGGCTTTACCTCCCTGTCACAAATCCAAAGTCATCAAACTTTAAGTACTTGCAGGAAGTCCAGAAACACAAGTCAGAATTTCTTTAGTTCTCTTCTGACTAAACAAATGGAAACATTCTTTCTTAATCTTAGATTTTGAAAGTGCTTGGAGTTTGGTGTGAGAGAGGTTGTTTGGGTTTTTTAGAAATTGATGATGTTTTGGCAGCATCTGTACAATATTAAAGCATGTGGAATATTGAGTTTATATTTCACTTTTCCTCTGATGGCTAAACCAGTTTCACAGTCATTGACTTTGATTCCCTATTCCCAGTGTCAAAAATGGTATCACACTGCAGTAAGCTATGCTTAGATATGCCAATTTTTGTTACATATCTGGAAAGAAAAATAGTAGTCTTGTGAAGAAACCAGTGTCTTCTTGTGTAAGGCCTCCTGCTGTTGAACTAAGATGGGTATAAATTTCCTGGAAAAAGCAGAACTAGGAGAAATATCTCTGAGATGAGCCCAGAATGCCTTGCAGTGATGGCAAGGTATCTGTCTTCCCAGACACTGTGGTAATTCTCAGGCGCTCTGCTAGCGGTCCAAAATGGAAACACAGTTAGACCTGTCCAGGCCTCTCACCACAGTTTGGGGAAACAAACTGTAAAGACATTTTCAAATTATATCGCCGATGACTATATCACTGAACCTAGTGAAGGTCACCTCAGCTTTTTTGAGCAAAGCTTTGATACGTTTCTCACCTTCAGTAACAATAGCTAGTAATGAAGCTTCCTTAATAGCAAGAAATGGAGTGCAGATGACATCACTTGTCAAGGATGGAGGAAATTTTGGGGTGACTCCTTGGCTGGGATCAGGGAATGGTATATAGGTGTCCCACGGGGGATGGAGAAGGCAGGGAAAATCAGCTCAGGGGAGTCCTGGGCGCATCTCCTGCTTTCCACTCCCGCAAGTGCATGAATGCACTGGGGGCAGGGGAGGTGGCACCCATGGCTCTTGCCACCGGCCAGTACTAACAGACAGGTCCCACGGAAAGGCACGGAGCGGTGCCACCAAGAGTAACTGCCCCGAGCACCGAGGGGCCG
>NW_009235949.1:0-239 GCF_000690835.1 Fulmarus glacialis | reverse complement strand
GGGAGCCGGCAGGTTTCTGCGGGGCCAGCTGAAACAGCAAGTCACCCAGTCTGCTATGTATAGCATGACAGCAGTACAATTGTAAAAGACTCTTCTTTCAAGTCTGCTATTTTAAAATAGGCCCTGTTTAATTGTAAAGAAGTGTCTTTGAAAATGAAAATTCAACCACACCAGCAGAAAACTCGGAATTTAAGGCAGCATGCAATAAAGCGCCTCTTGCCCTGCAGTCCGGCACTCCT
>NW_009235948.1:0-9110 GCF_000690835.1 Fulmarus glacialis | reverse complement strand
TCAGAATTTGACATGATCTCTCTGAATATGCAGTCTTCAAAAAGCAATGCAGATAAAAAATGTTGTACTGCTGTGTAAGATTTCTTTTATTATTGTAGGGCCCACAGTCTGGCCACAGTGGTCATGAACAAGGTTTAGAAACAATGAGCTATATTCACAGTTGTGGTGGATCAACCTTGGCTAAGGGCCACAGTCCCACCCCTGTTGCTCACTCATTCACCCTCCTCAACAAGACGGGGGGAGAACAGAGGATGAAAAAGCTCGTTGGTTGAGACAAGGACAGGGAGATTGCTGAACAGTTACTGCCATGGGCAAAACAGACCTGACCTGGGGAAAATTCATTTAATGTATTGCCAATTAAAGTAGATTTGGGTAGCGAGAAACTAAGGTAAAAATGAAAACAACAGCCTCCCGTTTCACAGGCTCAACTTCACTCCTGACTCCTCCAACACCCCCACCCCACGTGGCGCAGGGGGTGAGGAATGGGGGTTATGGGCACTACTTAACCACTCCTCTCTGCTGCTCCTTCCCTTGCTCCTGTGTGGCATCCCTCCCACGGGCTGCAGTCCTTCGGGAACTGCTCCTGCGTGGGTCCTTCCCACAGGCTGCAGTGTGGATATCTGCTTCCCTGTGGTCCTCTCCCGGGGCTGCTGGGGCAACACCTGCTCCG
Organism: Fulmarus glacialis; assembly: GCF_000690835.1. NCBI lineage: Eukaryota > Metazoa > Chordata > Aves > Procellariiformes > Procellariidae > Fulmarus > Fulmarus glacialis. Next base: position 8,440 of record NW_009235948.1, on the reverse strand, counting down.
GTGTCTGGAGCACCTCCTCCCCCTCCTCCTTCTCTCACCTTGGTCCTCACATCGCTCTTTCTCACTTTTTTCCCCTCAGTCCTCTGCTCTTCCAGCATTTTCGCCCTTTCTTAAATATGTTTTCACAGAGACACCACCCACTTGGCTGACAGGCCCAGTTATCTCCTGAGGTGGGTCTGTTGGAGCTGGCTGGAACCTTCTGGAACCAGACCGCCACTCCTCACAGGCCCCTGAAGCCCCCCACTGCCGACACCTCACCAGGGACGGCCGGTACACATATGTACACTTTTATGTGGCTCAGCTCCTTGCTTTAGAAACAGTTTTGGTTTCTGCGTGACTGCGCAGGAGGGTTTGAACTCCACACCTCGTCTGTTCTTCCTAACTTAAGCAAGAGCACAAAAAGAGATGTTTATGGGGTGAGAAAGGATCGTGACAGGAATGATGATGCAGAATATACCGAAATTTCTGGATACATCTACTGAGAAAAAAGAATAGCATATCTATGTATCAACTTACTGCTTTAATTTCTCATGGGTACCAATTCTGTTCCTCACAGAGGCTTTTATGAAAACATCACCCATTTTCTGCATCTTAAACTGAAGTGCTACGAGACTGGTGATGTATTATAGAGTGACACACATGCCGTGGGGTTACAGGCATGCCTTGCAACCAAGCAATGCAACAGCTAGTTTGTGCACTTTTAAGTTGCTACTTTCAGTCCAGGCAATTAAAATCATTCCCATTATGATACTGTTTTAACTGGTATTGCCCAGAAATGCAGGATATGAAAAAGATTCCAAATATTAGCAAAATCCCTTTTTAAAAATTCTCATCTTGATAACATAAAAGCCTTGATAACAGTTCTCAAGTGTTATTTGCATTCGAAATTTCTCCTTACAGCCTACCTGCACTTACAAGATACTGGACTATATGACTTCTTAGTAGCAAGTAATTAAATCCTCACTAGAGTAGAAACTGGAACCTGTATCTCCTGTATCTCAGAGTAGCCAAAGGTCGCTTTCTCGTATGTAGAGACACTTCCATTCTCTCTCTCAAGTACTGATGAAAAACAAATCAGATGTTCTTTGGTTCTTCTTGATGAGCAATGTGAATATGCTCCTCTTTAGAAATCATGAGAAATACTGCAGATGAGAATAAAGTTTCCTGTAAATTCCTATACTTTCAGTTCTGTAGTAACTGAAATAATAATGTCATTCCTCAACACTCAGCTTTCTTGTTTCCATCCTTGATACACTTCCAGGTCAGTAAATATACTGTGAAAAAGAATGAATTGCTGGAAACCTGGGAATACAGAGGTGGGCAGGAATGAAATATGACCATGTTCAAAAAGCTGCATTGAAGTTGCATTGACAATATTATTTGTAGCATAATAGCATGGTAATTCTGTGTGCTGTACTTTTAAATAATGTTCTTTTAAATAATGTTTTCTTAAATAATGTTTTTAAAAATATAACTGCAGAAGGAGAGGGTGTAGCAAATTGTACACTGCACTGGTCACTTGCATCAAATATTATTAGTGCAGTTTCACCACTGTCCTCAATGTTACTGTACCATTCAAACTATATGACTAGCACAAACATTCCTCCTGGGGCAGTCTTCTCAGTCTGAGGTGCTGATGGGAGGAAACACAGCTCTTCTCACTCTGGTATTCTTCACTTAGCAGACAAGATATCTGAGTGGATATGTTCAGGCAGCATGTGAATATGGGGGAAGGAGATATTCTCCATTGCCTCTGCTCACGTCCCTTTAGGAGTGCTTTTTTACTGCAGGTGTTATTGGTGGAAGGCTTTGCTAATCCTTCTGAAGGTGGAGTAGAGAGATCTTCAGACAAACCATTTGTGTTCAGCTGTCATTCTGGCACACTGACAAAATTTGTCCAAATGGCAGGTGGAAAAAGGGTGATGGCAATTCTCCTTTAAAAGCAGCGTAATGTAGCAAAATTTAAAAAGCAAGTTTTTACAGGACCGGGAAAACAATGTTTTCTGATCTCTCTACTTCCTTCTTTGTGCATTTTTCAAAGGCCTGTTAAGCCCAACTGGAGATGGAATAATTTTCTAAAGAAAAGCTACAAGATACTGTAAAATGACAGACCTTCCAAAGCACCCTGAAAGCAGGGATCCCTAACAGGTCTTCCATCTTAAAATACTCATTTGACTCTGTATGCAAGCTCTACTCAGAAAAGTACATACTTGACAGATCATGGGCCAAAACAGATGCCCAATGATCTGGCAGTCCTGGGTATTAATATGTTAAGGATATATTAAGAAAGTTGAAGCTGTTGTGGATAAGACCATATATGTTGCTGAAATATGTATGTCAGCAGACTTTATTAAAATACAACAAACAAAAAAAGAATTTCATTTTAATTGGTTCTACAAAATGATAGACACTTTTTGTTAAAGGTGGATCAAGTTTCAGTGTCATTCATTATTACACTTGCTTTTGATTTTATTTCTTTCCTGGTTTGTTTTCAGTTTGTGCTTGTTGTATGCACTTGAGGTGATGACCGTAAAAGATCTTCCGATTAACCTTTGTTACCATGGAGACAAACAGTTTAACCTGTTCAGTATATTCAGAAAAAAATTTAATGATTCAGATGTATAAATAATCAGTCTGCTTTTAAAAAGAACCACATTGTTTTCTTCAACTAAAAGCTAGAAACACTCCTTTTCAGCTTAAGCACTGAAAAAGTAATTAACCTTAGTGTTAATATTTATTTTACAAGTAGGTTCTGTAATAGAACCGTTCACTTAACACATGAGAAATAAGGAATGAGTATGTATTTTAATATCCCTATAATCTGTCAAAATACACAGTTTTCTTTAAAATAATAAAAAAGAAAAAGCCCACTAATTCATCACAAAAAAATGTGTTCCAATGATTAAATCTGTGTATAACAGATATTAACATTATTAGCAATTTACAATAATGATTTTGCATATTTAGAAACAGACATACATATATATATATTTATACATCTACATACAGAGGCATTACATTATATCTGAAAAACATGTATGAGTTAGCTTAACAGTCAGGAGACTGAGGAAACTTTCCTTTTGCCAGGTGAGTTCGGGCAGATACACATGATCTGATGGATGTACATTGATTCTAGTATGCTGCATGCTGGAACAGTGTACTATACGTGTACAATTGAGTTTACACTGCAGAAGAGATCAATTTCTGGTCTCATATTTTTAGATCTGTATTTTCTGAAGTAGACTTATTTATTCGATTATCCAGCAAAATAGAATAAGCTTTTCCTATCGCTAGAAAATGTTCTCTGTTCTATGACAAGAAACAAACTTCTCTCTTCTAAATAGTTTTAAATATCCAAAATGCATGCCACATTAATCAATATTCCCCATTATTTTTTAGCAATGAGAAATATTTTAGTAGTGTGTGTCTTTAATTAGGACTGGTAAATGTTGAATCTAGCAGATGGTATGGAACCAGGAGCTCTCATTCAACAAAAATTAGATTCAGACCTTGCGCATCTTTGGCTTCAATGATTTAAACACTTCCAGTTGTGAACTGGACCCTGCTATTTCTTTTCTTCTGAAAGACATGAAACCAAAGATGGAAGGATAAAACCAGTTAAGGTTAAGTTCGATTACTGCAGCACATCTAAAAGTTTTGGGAACAGTAAGGATGAGAGCTTGCAGTTTTATGATTCTCCAAGAGAATTTCATGAATAGTTCACACTTTCTATGTGCATTCATTAGTTGTGACTTTACACATTGATACATAGCTTGAAGAACTGTATTGCCTTAACTGCATGTTTACGCTAAGTAATTCCACATAGTTTAAATTCAGCAGTGAGCTACAACATAGTTCTTTTAATTTGAGATATCAGGAAACCCATACTGAATTGAGAGTGCAGATTAAATGGCATAAAGGCAGTGTAAAAGGAGCTTTATTAGAAGCCATGTCAGGCCTCTGAGCAGGTCTGCTGGGAAATCTATTGAGAAGTCACTTGAAAACCTGTATACTTAGGCAGCTAATAAAAGTATTTTGTCTTTTCCTATGGCAAACCCAGCTCCTGTGGGTAGGCCGTATATTAGACATTCAGTACCAGAATTTGTACTTCTAAGACATCAGCAACATTTATTATAGAGAGTTAGGGAACCATAGGTCTTCCTTGACTCCTTAGTAGACCTGCTGGCTCAGCTGTCCCTGAAACTTGATTAGCTGATTTACCATGTGGAATTATCTGCTTGGCAGTGACTGGGGCCTTAATGAGGAAGGTGTGATTACTGCCTGCAGTGCATTTTGGTGTAATCAGAAGTCAGAGGGTGGGAAAGCAAGCTATTTGTGGCATATTGTGGTGTTATTATGACAATATGGTGGTCAAAACTAACAAAATCACTACACATCTCAATAAGCTTATGAGAACTAGATGTTACTTCAAGTGAGTCATATCCCTAAATCCCATTCTTAAGGAGTCACCCACAGAAAATGTGCACTGACAGACGTAAGAACTCAGCCTGGGAACAAAATAGGTTTAGCAGAACATTTTCTTTCACTGAAGGACGTCTTGGATGAGATAGTACAGTGTGAACTGTGCAGAAGGTCTGGGCCCTGGTGACTGTAGCAATGCCGTAGGACCTTAAAATAAATACATTGACAAAAAGTAGGAGAGAATGAAATACCTCAGATTTAGGATGTTAATATTTTTATATTCTCTGGTCATTTTCATCATGGAGAGAATCCAATTGCTTTATATTTGATTTCTGTGTTCAGCATTGCCAAGTCTGAGCAGATAAAACCAGAAAACAGAAGTAAAAAGGAAATAGAAAATTATTTTTCTATAGTTCTTGGATACTGCTATAGAACTGAAAGGGAAACGTGTATCTTTGCAGTTGAATTTACAGAATAAAATAAAACCTTTATAGCAAGGAAACAGTCTTCTCTGCCTTCTACAAGATGAAATCCTGGCTCCATTATGTCACAGAGGAACCATTCTAATAGCTTCAGTTAAATCAAGGTTTCCCCACAGCTTTTCAAAGTAGTTTTAATATTCAGTAAACCACTATGTCAATCCTACTCAGTTCTGTTTCATCTCCATGCACTTTTATGAAGACACTCAGCAGAAAAGAATGTGCATTCATCTTTTGCTGGTCATAGTTACCATGGAGCCATCAGTCACAAGAGCAGAGCCATCACAGTTCAGGACCTTAAAACATTTGTCCTTACCGACTGTGATTCAGTGAGTTTACTACTCCAGCTCTTGCCCATGGGAAAACTTACATGGCTAACATGGAGGCAAGAAATAGTTAATAACCTTCCCGCTTCTGAAAACTAGAAAGATTTTATGCCAAATCCCTAAGGACATCCCTTATTAAAGAATTTTAAAACTTCACTATTTCTATTATGCTCTTTTTGCTTCATCTGCCTAATTGATAGGTTCATTAAAAAGGAAAATAAAAGCTGCAGGAGGATGCAGGAAAAAAAATTTACATGCAAAAGCAAACACAGTGTATAATGCTCTCGGAAGGTCCCAGTCTCTAAATCCTGGCTGCCCTCTCCCTCCAAGAAATGACTGCAGAATAAGCACTTTCCATGAAACTTTTCCACAACACTTCAGTTTTCAGTCAACGATGGAAGGAATAATTCAGGATTGTATTCCTTTCCACTGAGGCTGCTAATGATGAAGTGGAAAGGCTCAGATCTGGACTGTTGTGACTTAGGTATCTCTTAGCCTTGACTGGGTGTTTTAATTACTAATTTCCCAATAGTTGTTGATTCACGTTCCCTTGGCTATTTAAGATGGAAATGGTAATATTTCATTGATGAATAGGAAACCTTTCAAGGTTACAGTTCTGGAAAGGCAAAGGGATTGCATTCAGTGGGTAATCAGGGATGGGGAGAAATTTCCAGCATTAATTCTGCTATCTTTTGGAGGGAAACTTTTCACTTTTTGCTTCAAAACAGCAGTTTTCTTTTATAAACTAACATTTAAGAGTTCAGTTAAAATAGTTATATAACTTCAAAAGTAAACAAAGACACCATTTTGGATCAAATTGAGAAATCGGGGGGTTTATTCTTCTAAAAACAAAGGAAGAAGTCCATTTTGACTCAAACCAAATTGCGACCCCCTGCAAACTTTTCCTTGGTGTGTACCCACCAAGTCCTGTGCCAAAACCATAGGACAGTGAGTTGGAGCACCTTTTTGCTGTTTCCTATTGCTCCAAAAATATTGGTTGGTATCAGTGAAATCATACTCCAGATCCTTATTCTGGTTTGGTAGACACTTATTTAAGGCTATGGAGAAAAGGAATAAAATTATTAGAGAAGACTCTTACCATCTCCATCAGCATAAAAATTTGCAGAGTAGGTAAATGACACTTAAATATCCAAGACTTTCCTAGGGCAGCTGTGAAGCCTTCCCTGTTTCAGTAAGCAACAGAGAGAACTGTAAAATGGCGTGATTTGAATGTAAAAGGAATCATGAGATCTAGCTCCTTGCTCTGTTTTTACCTTTTATATTCTGTGGTGAACATGTTAAATTCTATGCTTTAAATGTTGCTAATTTGACTGAGGATTTTGTTTTGTCTCTTCTTTCTTTTAGTTACCACTGTAAGATACCAGTTTACATGAGCATCTGGAAAATGTTCTGAATGTTTCTAAGGGAATAAACAGAAACAAAAAACAACAGAGAACCTGAATTTGCTGCTTCAGTTACTGCATAAATAGTGCTTATTTAGTGTCGACTCTTACGTGCACGATCCAGAGACTGTCATATTGATCAAAAAAACATGTTCATGGAATGATTGAAAAGCAGCTTCCCTAACCAACAATCAATATGCCATCTCTTCAGTCTCAGCAATGTTCCTACTCCCAGTGCTATGTCCAACCAGCAAAGCCCTTTTTCCCTGCTGTCTGCATCATATCCCATCTTGCAACTCTATAAAGACCCTACATTTTGCCATTATTTCTTCCCATAATTCTAATCTGAGATGCTTTTGCAACTACAGAATATTATGTAGCCACATTAGCTGCATTAGCCAAGCCATTGGAAACCACTTGGACAGACACCATTTTTAAAAAGAAGTTGCTGAATTGGAAGCAGCAGGGGTGGACAAATCTCTCTGACTCAGTGTGATGGCTGAAAGGCATGATGAAAACTGTAATTTTGCAACGAGAACATTTCTGACAGGTTCAACTATATAAAAAAATATTCCCCAAGTTACAACTCGTATTCTCTTTACACTTATTTGTGGATACAGGTGCAGAACGTGACAGACAGCAAAAAAGAAGGGTGAGGGTGTGAAGAGGGTGTAATCAGTCAAGGGTGTGGAATGACGTTGTGTTGAAAATGCGGAAGAACAGAAAGCATGTGTGGAGGAGGGGGGAGAGAGGTACACAAGGAAACCTAGAAACAAATTAAAGGGACATTCCAGCTGCATGCTTCACAGCTCACATTTACTCATTACCGCTTAAATATCAAACACTGAAACACATCTGGTGAAAGTTATATTCTGATGCTTTTAGAAAACATACAAAACCCCATGAAACAATGAAAACCCGATGTGAAAGCAGATGAGGGACTCCTCATACTTAACTTGATTTTCAGGACATAATAAGGACTTGATCTTACCTATCACTGAATGTCATATATACATATAGCCAAGACTTGGCTAATGAAGGATCAGGATCACAAAATTATGTTTTCAAAAGTACTATGAAGCTCAGAAAATGGGTCAGGTTAAAGGGGAGTATTTTTGCAAAATTATCCTATTTTTGCAAAACATCACTATACGAAAAGCAGAATGTCATTCACTCTGGTGTCATAATTCAAGTAATCAGAAATTGTATCCCCTAAGAGAGGGGAGGGGGGGATTAGCGTTTTGTATCCTCTCTCCATTATAAGTACACTAAGCAGCACTTGCCCATGTGGAATCTCACTTTGCCAAGCGAGAAGAAATGTCCTTCCTCCATGATTTCATCAGCACTTTAAGGCTCAGTGAACACACCTCCACAGGGGTACCTGTACAAATGGGAAGCTCCATAGCAAGAGTTTCAGCTCATATTAGTGCCATTCCTTCTAGATACAGGCTACCAGGCAGAATGGGAACAAAAAGATTAACAGTAATACTGATAATACAGCTGGTCACACTTTTCCAACAGAAACAACAGTTAGTGTGTGTATTCTGTCAAAATCTCTGACAAAAAAATCTATTAAATGTTTTCACTTTTGAAGGACAAAGAATTTAATTTTGACTTGGTCATTTTGTGGACGATTCATCTGCCTTAATTTAAGCATTTAAATGTTAGTGGTTCAAATATCAACTAATCACCCTGGATTCCCTTCATAATCATAGAATCATAGAATCATTAAGGTTGGAAAAGACGTCTAAGATCATTGAGTCCAACCATCAAGTCAACAACACCATGGCCACTAAACCATGTCCCTAAG
>NW_009235947.1:493-802 GCF_000690835.1 Fulmarus glacialis | reverse complement strand
AAGATCACGGATGTGGACGAGGTTGGCATCGACTCTGATGGCATCTGTGTGTCCGAGAGGGGACCTGGAGAGCTGCCCACTGCCAGGGGGGACCTCAGCATGCTGAAACCTGGGCAAGCCTCAAAGGATAAGAACTGCCAGGTAATGGGAGACCAGGCTGGGGGATGGTCCATGCGCTCTGCCGCTGCTGGGGTCCCTCTGCTCGGGGTCACTGTATCACAGCGTGATTTGGAGGGGCTTTCGTGAAGACACTGTTGCAGGTCCCCCTCCTGGCTCCCTGCTCTTGCAGCCCCCGAGGCAGGACAGAGG
>NW_009235947.1:0-278 GCF_000690835.1 Fulmarus glacialis | reverse complement strand
AACGCACGGGGAAGGCCCACCGGTGCGGGCAGGTCAGAGCACAGAGGGGCTCTGCTGGAGCGATCGCCCAGCGCTAGAAAGGAGAAGCGAGGCAGGATCCCCCTCCCGCAGCAGCATCCACATAACAGGCAGAAACTAAGAGGAGGCATCTCTGGCAAGGCGACCATTTCACCACCGTGCGGGGTGGATTTCTGTGCCCCCAGTGCTGCTCTGCAGCGGTCGCTCGTTCAGCTGCCCCGGCAGCACCCGCCAGCTCCCCTCGCTCGCCAGGCCTGGGG
>NW_009235946.1:34566-49488 GCF_000690835.1 Fulmarus glacialis | reverse complement strand
GCCCCCTCTGCGTCCGCTCCCCGCGGGCCGCGCCAGCCCGCAGCGCTCGCCTCGGCACTGCGGGGGAACGGACTCGAGCCCCGCATCCCATTGGCTGGAAGCAGCAGCTGCACGGCAGCCAATCAGACAGCAGCTCCTTAAATTCTACCCAGCAACAAACCCCCACGAGGCCGCCGGCAACAAGTCGGCCAGGGCACGAACGCGAACACGGGGGCCCATGGCGCAGGCGAGCAGGTTTGCATTAAACTAACAAGATTTTCCCAAGAGCTGGTAAATGACATAAGAAAAAGCTACGGGTTTTCAGTCAGAGACCTGGAGCAGCACAAAAGCGCTAGCCCACGAGTGCAGCGCACAGGGGATGCACAGCCGCAATAAAGATTCAGTGTTTTAACGTGCAGGAGCATTTTTAGGCTATTTTATGACTACTGAATCTCTGTGATGTTAAATGATAGATCAAAAAAACTGCTGAGATCCAACCCGGGTTCAAGTATGGCAGCTAGTAACCTTTCCTTTCTTCAGATTCCATGCAGTGCCCGTGCTTTTCTAGTGTCCCAACAGAAGCATCAAAATTGTTTTTTTCCACAAGCACAATATGACTTCTGCCTTGAAAGTAGAAGCCATTCTCCCCCAGCCCTCCGAACTGCCTTTTGTAAAACATGAAGTCCACACATGCATCTAGGCCTAAGAAGAACACCCAAATGTGCGCTTACAGGCTTGATAAACCACAGTACATTTTCTAACAGGTTGTATGGTCTTGTGTACTGTACTTGATCGGCAATTTCATGTACAAACTTGAACTATGCTCTCGTCGCTTTGGCATCATAGTGAATTAAGCAGTTGTCCTGTGTCTTCTCTACCTCCAGAGGATAATACCGCCTTTGACTTTGGCTCATGAATCCATTTCTCACACTAAATCAGTAATTTGAGAGTTCTTTTCCCACGAGGCTGCCATGCCTCGTGAGAAAAATAGATTCCTCATGGGGAAAAAAGGACCGTCACGTCCATTTGCACAGCTAAGGTCTTTCATCTGCTGGTGGTTTTGCAGAATTGTCCTTACATGGTTCATCAGTTTATGACTTGATAACTACTACACATAAAATGCATACTTTTGAAGACAGAATAACGGAAAACAAGGGAGAATCTTTCCTAGACAACTTTCAATTAAAATATACTCCAGTTAGCCTTATACAAGCAACTCAAGCGCCTTACCCACTCTATAGTATGTGAAGCTTAAGCTCATTCTCCAAGAACAGTTTTGTCTTTTTCTGTAAACTAAATCTTAACAGCCATTTAGGTCATTAAACCAGTAAAACTGCTGGAGTGGAACTCAGCCTGAGCAACAGTGGTAGATACTGTGTTTTCTTACTTCCCACAAGTGTTAGAGATTTCAACTTTTATCAACAAGTTAAAACACAAGCTTTCAATTCAGCTGTGAAGTCTCCAAACACTAAACAAGTACTGCTGTTTGAAATATCTGTAACAGCAAAATTCAGCTTTCTTACAGATTGATTTTATAGCACAAGCTAAAGCACTAAGTATATTTCTTTCCGTAAAAAATGGATTTACTAAAGTTTAAATAAAGTTGAATTTGTGCATTTTAAGATACATTTGTGGAATATTTTTACTATACACAGTTTAAATGTTATAATGCAGTTCCATCTTTGGCACAGGATTAGCAGTTACCATTATACTTAAATATGAGGAGGAGTTAATAATTCCACAGAAGTGGATACTAACTGCCAGAATACATCTACAATTAAAAACTTATCCAACTTCTGATATTCCAAACTTAAAACCCAAACAACCTGCATGTTCATGTACATGCAGACCAAAAAATATGAGAGACTGTGAAACAAAAGCTAAAAAAAAAAAGCAAGATGTTCTGTTCATGTTTAGGCTTTTCTGTGCATTATAAAATACATTATTTTTTACTTTTATAGGTGAAATTTCAAGTGAAAATGCAACAGGCTACAGCTGTAAGAAGGCATCACTAATGTATGCAGACCTGTATCCTTTTAAGGCAGATCTCTTTACAAGTCTTGTTAGATAAAATGCGTAATAACACTATTCTAATGAAAAAATTGATATATTTACCCCTAACATCTGTAAAGTATTTTCTAAACTAGTTCACATATTACATATGCAACTAACTGTAGTGATGTAACCTTGGCTTTCAAACACTTGCAACTTGGTGACATCAGACTTCAGAGGTGAGCTGCCTGATGCTAACAGTGGTCCCCTGAGGTTGCTTCTCAAATGCCAGAAGAAACAGAAGTGAAAAGAAAACTTGCAACAAAAAAGGTGCTGCTACATTAAGATATTACTGTTTTTGCAAAGATTACATTTTCTCAGTAACAAAAAAAGCAACAATTTAAAATGGAACCAAAATAGCAGTTGATTAGTTGGCTGTGAGAACCTGCTGTTTTACAAAGTATTATCAGTGTTTCCTGCAGGGAAGATACCCTTTCTCAGGAGGAGCAGTGCACCTGCTGCCTTGCTTGCTTGTTCCTGGCTCAGACCAGTCCTTCCACACACAGAAGTCACTGCTGAACTCCCACCAAGCGCATCACCTCGGATTGGAGGAGGCAGGTCTTCAGTATGTGAAGGAACTAGCTGTTTCATAATTTCATCTAATTGAAGCCTGGTTGGGACTTTTCCTGATCTTTAGATTTTGGGTGCAGGAAGACTATTTGCCCGTTTTCCACGTGCAATGATGAATTTTCTTTCTGTGAGTGTCGGAGAGAGACCAGGAGGGAGCCCCGCAGCCATCTTGCCCCCTCACCAGCTCCCGGGCCGGCAGAGCGAAACTTCCCCTTCCTGATGGTGGGGGACTGTGGAAAATTTGCATACCCGCTCGGGATTGGCTGCGGGAGAGTTGCTTTGCATAAACCAATCCGCAACCGTGAGGCGGAGCCACCGCAAGAGGCCTGTACAAACCAGCCCGGCAACCGGCTAAAAATAGAACGGGCGCCCTGGCGCATCACCAAGACAGGGCGAGATAGAGCACCTCCCCGATGGTGACGTAGTGCACGTATGAGAACACGCCGTGCGGGTCCTCCTCCTCCCGAAACGTGCACCCGCGACGCTGCCGCTGCCGAAGAGGCGCAGGGGAACAGCCACTCTGCAAACACGAGGAACGAAGGGACACCCAATCTTCAAGTTTTGTGCCAAAAGCAAAGGCTTTACGTGGGGGTATGGCACACTTAACACTCTCAGGTTTTTGTGTGTTTTGATGGTTTTTTTTAAATAGAAAAAAACAATTTCTGAAGTAATTGTTTTTCCAAATCAAAGCATAAACTATTATAATCTGCACATTATCTTCCTTCTCACCTTCATTTCTAAGCAAGCAGGAACAGAAACTATCTTTCTTACCCTCTTTAATGTCTCGTGTCAGTTTGATGACATGAAAATTGAGTCATCCACAACATCCGCAAGAGATGTTACCGAATCCTCATTAAATGTGGACTCTTATAACTGAAGTTACAGGCTTCTTTTTGACACCCCAGTTATCCCTTGGTAGGTCACACCTCACAAGAGACACACCCGTATGATTTGTGCACTCAAACTAAAGACACTGTGGAATTTGGAAAGGCGAGCAGGCTGAACCAAGAAAAGAAACTCTATAAATAGATAGGCATCTTGAGAGTAAAAATTAAATACAAACCGGGTACGTAAAGCACACAATTTTAAAATAATATGTAAATACATCCTCTATTATGAATAACCAGCAGGGATCTACATGTACAGCATTATACCATTGTCAACCTACAAAACGGGTATCATCTACACAAGTTTGATTTTCAGTACTACGGAACTTATGGCATAAACTCTTCTGACTGCACCAGAAGCAAGTAAAGAGGTTTCCACACTTTTCTATCCACCACCTCTGCCCCCAGTTTCTGTTTCATGGAACTGGTTAAAGGCAGGTGAAAGCCAATATAGTGAGATTGATGAGAACAGCACCCAATGCACACGGGATGTGTACGGCTGCCTAATCCATGTCTTCGGCAGCCTGAAAAGCACTATCTGATACATAAGGTATACATAAACACCTCTGGTATGTAAAAACGTATTTTCTACAAGGCTGTCACAATTAAATAAGAAGAGAAGTAAGAAAAGTGGCCAACGCAGATGGTCGCAGAGTGACCACTGACAACGGTTGATAGCTTTTGAATGACTCAACAAAACAGAATCACAAAAATTAACCAGAAATCCCAATAGGAAGGTTAAAGTGAAGGAATACAAAAATTTGATTATAAGAAATCTTCAAAATAATATTAGAAGAAAAAAAAAACAAACAAAACCCCACAATCTACTGTTAGAACTATTTGCCACAAGCATCCTTCTTTAAGAAAAATCAGCTTACTTCATAGATGTTAGTTAGCTACTGGTAATAAATTTTACTAGCAACTATGCCCCCCTGCCCACAAGATAGTTACTCACTAATCAGAAGCTAAATGTTTCCTAAAAGAAACTAATGTTGGGGAAGGATGGGAACTGAAAAACAAACTTATCAACGTAGTATTCTATTCATTACTAGATACAAGAGAAAAATCAAAAAGCATGTTTTCAGTGCTGGTAACCCACTGTACTAATATGCTAAGAACCCTAGATAATGCAAGTAATTCATATTTTTACAATGATAAGCAGTCACTCTCTAATAAGTTTCTATGGCAGTCAATTTCTTATTATACCAAGCATACAACAGAGTAAGATTTATTTACCCTAGTAAAAGTGTACAGCAGCAGATTAAATTCTCTTGGGTCAATGGGCAGACAATTATTTTTTCTCTATTTGCTGCTAGGCAAAGATTTGTCACGTTTCAAACTTGTAAAGACTTGTAAGAAAAACTGCCTGAGGTATTATCCAAACTGCACTTTAAACGTTTCATAATCAAACACGTAAGCAACCATAGCATAGATGATTCTTTTTAACTTAAGCATGCCTAGAACAAGCTCTGAAGACACAGATTGCCAGGGTTAAATTAATTCTTTGCTGAACTGACCAAGCAGCAGGAAGCAGAAAGTGGACAAACACAAGATGGTTTCTTTATGTAGTTCCAATCATGGAAATAAATGTTAAGAACAATAGAACTAGTTGTGAAAGGGGTTTTGATGACAAAAAGTAACCTGAAGTGGTACTGATTCTTGCTGTATTCTTCCTTTCTATAGCCTTCAGCATACCCCCCCTTTCTCACTAGACTTGCTGCATAGTCAGTAGACTTATGATCCCGTGGTACTCAAGCTGCCCGAGTTGTTTTGAGACCAAATGCAACATCTTAGATTTAACTGTTACCTGTAAGAGACTCTCTTTTCTCATTAGTATGTTTTTGCCACACTTTTAAATTCAATGCAAGTAGGTATAAATTTTGAAATAATGTCACACTAGTTGTAAGTGGCACAGCTGTATTTATGTGCATCAGCAGCACCTTAAGCAAGCAGCAATGCACAATATGCCCTATTGATTTCTGAGGTGCTGACTTACACCTAATGCTAACATGCTCATGCCACCTCAGTTATATACTCTGAGAAACAAAGATATTTGAACAAAAGCAAAGGCGGACCAGACGAATGTCCTGAAAGTAATCACTCAGTTGATGAGAAAATCCTTTTGTACTTGGTTCTTTAAAAAATTCTTCCTATCAATGTTTTTGAATGAACATTAATAACAAAACTGCATCCACTCCACATAAAGTTTGTTGGTATTACATTACACAGTGCAGTCATGTTTGCGTATGAAGGATGAAATAAAGCAAGAATATGATGCAAGCACTGGTGAGGTTGCATGTGAATTCAGATCAGGGACCTCAGCCACGTTAAAGCTAACCTTTTAGTTTAACCCAGCAAATACAAAATAACCCAGCAAGTAAAAAAAGCCTTAGCCCAGACCAGTTGTCTGATGTTATTAACAATGCAGCTCCTTTTAACACTTAAGCCAGCACAAGACAGGGCAGAAGGTGGAACAGCGAACAGCTTCAAGGCTAGTGTGTTGCATACCAGCCTTTCAATACCAGCTTACATTACCTGTACAACTACAGCACTAAGCTAGATCAGGGAGCTTAACCTGAGATGCATATTTAGTAGGATCAGTGCTCTGTTAAACTCAGCTCCTTGAACTGGCTGACAAAACAGCCACAGGAACACCAGGGCTGCTGCACCAGAACATGCAACAGAACAGCCTTGGGTTTTCCAGGTGTGAATGTATGAGTCAATTGACAAAGCACTACAGGTGTCCCATAAAATCAGCTTCATCTGGTTATTCAGGCTTTTCAGGGACAGGACAAGGACGCTATTCCCACAGTGAAATATATTTGGTATCTTCAAGTGTATGTCTTCTTAATTATTTTTAAATGTTCATAACTACTCCTCTGACATAAAAGCAATAGGTGCAATAATATTAATTACATATATAATAGTATGTAGTTATTTCTTGAAAGCTTCAAAAATAAAGTACTATAAAGAAGCAGATTAAAGATCTAATTTAACTCCTGGTTTTGGACTGTAGTAGATTATACAGTGGTGGAAGGACCCTGAAACACACACTGCTTTTGGACAGAATATTAAGAAGAAAGGGAGACAAAATTTGCCTCTGCTCTATGGACAATACCAAGCTCCTAAAGTCTGGAAATATTTAAATAAAATTTTACATATGTACTTAATTACAGGTAACAAATATTGATTATAGTCGGTATTATGAATTCAATACGACGAGTATTAGTACAGAAAATATGGAAATCCATACTATCCCATCCCTCTAAATACATTTCAGTGAACATCCTGCAGAATGTGCAAACATTTTATTCTCTATTTAAAAAAAGAAAAAAATTATTTATGGTGGCTCATATAAATATATACACATGCTAAGCTTTTGCCATACTAAGCTTTTTGCCAAGTGACCTGATGGTAATCAAGTATGTTATTACGAAACGCTACTTCGGTGCTTTAAATTGGGTGAAAAACTTTATTCCGTAACATTCTCAAGTTTTCCTGGTCATATGAAGCCAGAATTACACGCATTTGAGCTGTAGAAATTTTCTGTGGAAATTCTCTACTCACTCATCTATTTGGATTATCCATTAATTTAGTGACTTGGTATCTATTTTAAACATACCAGGAAAATGAATTAAGGAAGAGTATATTTATAACCCACAGCTGGTTTGGATGGCTCTACTTAGTATTCAGTTACCTCAAACAAACACAAAGTGTCATCATCACAAAGTTGAGTATTGCATCAGCTAAAAAGGTTAGACTGCTGAGAAAAATCCATGCCTAGTGTGCCAGAGTATCCTTAAGGGACTATAACTATTGAAGCTTGAAATGGCTTAGCCTAAAACTAATTACATCTTACATAAACATGATTTGCAAAATTCATGTGTCTGCATTTGATAATCAAAGAGAATAGTCATTTGTGACAAGGACCAACAGGGAGAAGTAACCCCTTACGGGATCACAGATTATCCCAAAACTCAAAAGAAAATTTCTAATCTTTAGGACAGGTTGACAGCATTAAAGCGTTTCCTCCCCAATCATTTTTGCTACAGAGACAGAAAACTGATTTCCCTATTCTTTCCCAAAAATAAGAAATAATTTTAAAAAACCCTTGAGAAACCCTATTAGGAAAAAAATAAACAGAATAACCCCCCCCAAACAGTAGCTCTGCTTGGCATATACCAAACAATTGGAGTTTTTGCTTCACTAAGTAGTAAAGACAGCTTAGAGGTAATAATTTGTGGTTTTTAATTACATAGTACAGTATGACTTCACAGTAAATACAAATAATAAATGTACCTTCCTGTGCAGTTTATCAGCTTTTAGTATCTAGAGATTAAAATCACTTCTAGAGTTTATAACTTCCAAGATAATTTGAAAATACACACAACAACAAAGAAGCTAACTATAATGTAGCTGTATTAAGTTGCCAAGTCATCTATAAATACAGTAATTCAAATTTGATGCAGCTTTCCTGTCTCAGGAGAACTAGTATCCGATGACCAATCTGACCATTTGGGGACATAAACTTCAAACAACAACACATAAAAGTAGAGAAGTTTGGAGCACAGCATTCCAAATACAACTACCAGTGAACTAGTTTGGATCAGATGACTCTCTCCTTTTGCCAGTTACCTGCAGTCATACCTGTCTTCAACCCAGATATCAAATACTGATTTTGAACAAGGCATGCAAAAATTCTGTCACATTTGTAATACTGAAATAATTTTCAATAAATATTCTAGATATGATCATTCTGATCTCAAGTGATTGCATTCAGTCCTTGACTCCCTAAGGAGAATTTCAAACATTGAAGTACCAAATCTGAAACCAGGTACAGACAATAAAATTAAAATATGCTGTGACACAGATGAAAATAAATTCTAATGTATACAAAAAGTGATAAAATTTCCCTCCAACAACAATTTTAGACAAAGCTGTTTTACCCCGTTTCTCTTTTCTGTCCTCACACACCCCACTCCTACACGCCCAGCACTTAAGCTTTTTTGGAGCCTAGTTCCTAGCTATCCTACAATTATTGAAGGTTCCTAGTTATTCTACATGACAATTGGTAACATTAACAAACTACTTAGGTTTGCTTTTACTAGCAACTCTTTCAGAAAGATCAAGCTGATAACCCACCATTGAAAACAAAGAAACCCCAGTACGTTAAATGCATAAATACAGAAAGAACAGTGTGATCATTAGTACCTTTCCAAACACATTTCTCAGTGAGTGAAACCTGTAGTAGAAGTAACCTGAAGAACTAATTTCTATTCTTTCCATGATATGCCCAGATAACTAAATGAGTCTTTGTCCTTCAAACAAAATTTATGTTTAGCACAGCTGAAATACAGTTGAAGTAACCTGTGCAAGTGCCACCAATGCTCAGATTTAATTTTCACTATTGGACAGCATCCTCTCTGGACAGTTCAGTACTAACCAGTTCTAAAGAGAAGCAGTACAAAGATGAGCATAGTGACCTCAAAAAATGCAACATAAGCATTTACACTTCTATTCTCTGGTACCATCTGGAACAAAAAGGCAAAATGAAAAAGCTTTACTTCTGTTGATACCATTGCAGGCTACCTTGAAAAAGTGGTTATGAGTAAGAAAAAACAGTAAGCAGGCAGAAAAAACACACATACACACAGAATCAGGAAGTGTTTTCTACGTATTTTCACATTAAAAAATAACAAAACTATGAAAATAGGGGATTGTTCCAGTTCCACACAACTTATTCTTGTCAATACAGGCTCTGGAATTCTCCCAGGAGAGAAAAGAAAGCATGTCCTCTGGCTTGTCGAAAGTTATACGTATGCCAATTGATGAGCTGACTGCTATTAAACAGACTGTTTAAGAGCCCTGCCTCTACCTCAGTAGGAACACTAACTTGAGATTCCTTCTACTTCTATCCAACTAGCAATTCTCATAAAGCTTGTAGGAACCAACTTCAAGGTTTCTATACCTTTAAAGTTTGGCTGAAATCAGTTGGTGGGTAAAGAATCATGAAAAAGAAGAATTTTCGTCTCAATATAAGAAAGAATTTTTTTACAGCGAGAACAACGATGCACTGGAACAACCTCCGCAGGGATGTGGTAAAATCCCCGACACTGGAGGTTTTCAAGATGTGACTGGACAGGGTGCTAGATAATCCCATCTAGGCTCCCTTTCCCAAGGAAGGCTGGACCAGATGATCTTTCGAGATCCCTTCCAACCTGGGCTATTCTATGAACTCAGCCGTAAGACTGATTCTATGACCAAAATATCAGCATTAGCTGCCAGATATTAAAAAACCGTCTAAAATAGGACCTTTAAAGGTGGACAGATGACTAGTCCACCAGTCCTCTGAAGGAGTGTTACATCTTCAGCAAGACAGCAGTAATTGCAGAGTTGAAGAGGTACCTTTCAAGCTAAACAATCTTCTATCAATAAGCTAAGCCATTAAAAAAAAAGTACTCCTCTTTGAATATGTTATATAGATACACATATATATAAAAAATATCTTTTATATACTTCATATATTTTGCATTTATATAGATATATATGGTTGGAGAAAATGTGATCAGCTGGCTTACAATAAGAAAAGTCTAAAAGACAATAATTAGGTTGTGAACTTAAGGTTCTAGTTTTATTTGCATAGAGTTTTAAATATAATTCTTGCATATGGAAGCTGAAAAATACATGCAAATAGTAGAAGATCAGACTGAAATAAGCAGAAGTGAACTTATCTTTAGCCACTTTCCTCCCAGGAAAACAAATTCAGCTTGTTCGACATCTCTGGTAAGATACACAAAAAATTGATACAACTGAAGTAAGACTCTGCTTCTGAAATGTAATTTCTAATTTACATAAGACACAGACTTCTATCAGACCTGAGATATGAATTCCAAGTACCTGACTTCCATTTCTTTGGTCGACCAATACGATAAGAGCTTCATTTTGCATCTTCTTGAATTCATCTTTTGACTGTTTACTATTCTGACATGGTGAGATAAACCATTCAGTAAATGCTTCTGATAGAAATACAGAGAAACATACTTGAAGACGCTGCAAGGAATACCAAGTTTAACAGGCTCTTCGAAAATTCTTCAAGTTGCAAATAGATAAAGACACTAGTTTTGATATTAAAGGGTGAAGCAGTAGTAATGGAAAGAGAGGGTACATGTCAGAACTTGTTTTTATTTAGGAATACCCTACATAACAATGTCGACAAACAGGATGTCAAATAAACACTAATATGAATGTATCTGTTTTAAGGGCAAGGTACACTGCAAGGCTTAACAATCCCATTCTAGAAGGGGAAGGTTATTTTCAGAAGTCCAGATTAGGGGACACTGAGCAACTGACTAAGACTTTAAAGTTCCTGTCAAAAACATAACACTTTTTTGGTTTTGATGGGGTGTAGTTTTTTTGGGTTTTTTGGGGTTTGTTTTGTTTTGTTTTTTTAAATTCAAAGAATTCAAGTGAAAACATCAGGATAAACTAGGAAGAAGTGCAATGCAATGCAACGCATCAGATCCTCACACCTAGAAAACCTGTTGATTAAAATGAGTACTGTTAAAACTTCCACAAATTTAGACTGTGCTTTCATACATAGGTTTCAACCTTCACGTCCCACTTACTCATCTTCGTCTTCCACCTGCAAAATTTTATTTCAGAAGAATGTTCAAAACAGTTCACAAGTTGCATAAGTAAGAAGTTAGATTTCAAAATACGTTTGCACTAGGAAATCTTTAAGCAAAGGAAAAAATAAACGAAGTGCTGCCAGTAGGGTTTGCTGAACTTCTCTAAGAATACACAATACAGTTGAATAAATGTACAGCAGAGCGTTGCAAGGGTCACAGAGGATACTAGGGTTGACGCAACAAGAAAAAAAAAATACCGAAAGCAATTTTATCCGCAGATATAATGAAATATTTTTTTCTCCCAGTTCTGCTACTGTAGCCTATGCACAACTAATCCAGTATAATCCTGCCTCAAATTCTGAGGACAAGGAACAGAAATAGTAGAGCTTATTGCTACTATAATACAAAATGTAATACCAAAATATTTGATAGAAAGTGCTGTTTACCGCCAGGAAAACATCAATTTGCAAAATCAATTTTATTGCCAGGTTGTTGTTTCCCATCCCTGACAAAGGTAGTTTGAAGGTTCACCAGAATGAGGAAGAAATTATTGAATTTCATGAGGAAAACTAGCTTCTTTAGACATCCTTCTTCAGACAGACTCACTTTACATCAGCACTGATGCTGTAAACACTCACTGTATTCATCTGTGGCCACCAGAGACTACCACAGTTGCTAAGCAACATCTCTTAGTTTGATCTCAATTTTGACATTTGCCATTTGGGAATATTCATTGGAACCTAATGTTCCTTTAATAAGCCCATTTCATTCCTCTCCTTTTCCAAAGATCTATAATGCACTGATTGCATAACATCAGATATCAAATGAAAAAGTGAGCTTTTCACAACTGTTATGAAATGCAATCAAGTAGATTTTTCAGGGACTGGTGAGTGCTTTTTCTTTATATATAGGAATCTGTCTACACAATTCTGTTTTGGTGATCCTCTCCCATAAAGACGTTTTTTCCCCAAGTCTGCACATTAAGCCATCGAAAATCAGACGTAGCAAAATAAAAAGAGGGAGAAGCCTCTTTTCTTCTATGCTTTTCTAAATATCTATGTGTATCTTCTATAGATAGATATCTTAGAATATTTGCTGTGGCAAGAAACAGCCACCATAGTGCTACAGAAACCCCACTCAGTTTCAGCAACTGTCTTGCCTTTTCTGATTTCTAGTTTCTCCACTTAAAGTAGGCAAGAACAGAAAGTAGAAACTTTCATAGTAACAACAATAATAAAAAATTCAAACCACAGAGCAGTTAGCATATTATCTAGATTTATTCTACTCTTGGAATACATATACTCCACAAATGAGATTGAACCCGCTCAGTCAAAGAGTATCACACGTGAGCCCATACATGTTCTCCTTCTATCTTACCAAAAAAGGACCAATCTAAACAACCTTCAGTGATGCTACCAATACGCAGACATCAAGCAGCAGATTCCACAGTGGCAGGAAAAGAAAACAGACTACAAAAATCCATGCAGTCAGCATATTTCTGTGGATAATACTGCTGTGAGGTAACTGCTCTTTGAGAAACTGCCCGCACAGATTGTCATCTAACCCAGAGGGCCTTCCTACCAAACAATGCCTTACAGGACAGCATTCTATGTCCCGCACGGTTACTCTGCACACTTTGAATACAGTAATAGTATTCAAAAGAGGCAATGAGTTTTCCAGAACTCTAGCAGAATAAGCACCACCAGTGCTATGCAGCACCATCTTAAATAGTTTAATCAACGTTCATACATAGAGACCCATTCTCATAAACTCTCTCCTGACCTTATTAAGTAGCATTTAAGCATTAAGAAGTATTCCTGATTGTCTTGTAGTAAGGGTTCTGTTATGTGAACTATATGCTGTGACATTTCCCTTTGGGTTGAGTAAGGATTGAGGAAGAAAGAGGAGAGGATGAAATTCTAATAATTAGGTGTAGGCTCTTGGGATGAGAACTGTAAATAGCTATATTTTTATGAAATACTAAATAAGTGGAATCACGCATGCACTTCAGGCAGCAGCTCTTCAAATCATAGCCTTAAACTGATCAGGGAAAAAAGCAAGTGCTTAGTTAACCATTTGAAATAGGAGACCACCGACTAATGTTACACAGATGTCTCAAGGACGCAGAGTAAAAAATTTTATCTAAAAGTAATCCAGCTATTGCATTTTCTCATCTTGCAACATGAATCTTAAGGAGTCAACTAGAGAGTTTTGTATCACTATCAAGAATGAAAGTCATAGAAGATTTCAAAGGAGTATCAGATTGACAAAGTAAACACTGCAGAGAAAGAGGGTTTCCATTTTTATTTCTTATGGAATTGAGTCTAGTTCAGGACTCAGAACTAGAACCTATTCCCCTAGAACCTTCTGGGGGATACGCTGCCAGACCATGTCAACGAGACAGACAGTAGGAATGAACTGGTAAGTTTGTGTGTACGGAAACTGTGTGACCAATTTTAAGTCTATTATGACCTTTCTTTTGTTTTGGGATCTTCTGTATCGAGAGGCATACATGAACAGTAGTCTTCAAGGAAAGAGATGTTTTAGAGACACTTCTGGATAACCCCCTGAAAATACCAGTCTGAGAACACTACCTTGCTTCAAAATCCAAACATAACAGCTCTCTGAAAGAACAAGGACTTGATTCTTCCCTTTCTTCTAAACCACTGCTGTTACGCTGTCAGTACCTGAACTCTCTCATGGGAAGGTAAAATTGCCTGGCAGACCAATTAGATGGCCTTATTTCCCAGAACATTCTTAAGCATCTTCAGCGATAAAGAAAGTCCATTATTTTAAAAGATGATATAGCTAGATTGCCCATCTCCAGCTGGAAGTATCCTTCCCAAATGCCTTGATAAGGGTAAAGGATGGATATGTTGCATACATTATTTTTTCACCCATTTGACAAGAGAGGGTTTGATGGGATGCTTGCAGCTGACATTCTAACACTGTCTCTTGTCTAGATACAATCCACTCTAAAAAGTTTTTGCATGGAGGTACTTCTGTGGAGGACTTCTGAAGTCTGGCATATTGCTTCATCCAGCTGCATGAGTAAGTCCAACAAATCATAGGTATACTTTTGGCAATATCTCTTTATTAAAAAAACTTCCCTTCAGTTAATAATTTTTCTTGCAAATTCATATTGACACAGGTCCCTTTGAAGACTGGATTTCTGTGATCGGTAAACCACAAAGATCATTAAAATTATTCAAAGCAAGCTGGTTACAGCAAGCTGATGTCACTTGGATTAACCTTTCAATCACCAGTTTCTATGAACAAGGTGCTCTAGCTGCTAAGTAGCTTGCATTTATCTTTTGTGCCAAATGTGTCAACAGCCATACCTGTAGCAAAACACCAGTACTAGGAATCGAAAATATTTTCTGTGAATTACAGCTTACTGTTAATATTACAGAGGAATATGGACCTTTAAACATAAGAAAGTAAAATTAAAATCTGTAGTCTGAAGGCATCTCTTCTCCATGACCAAGAAAGAATCTATCTTTGTGTTTCCTTAATTTCTTACAGAAACATCCTTGAAGAAGAAAGTAGAAAAAAGTTATATGCAAAATGTTCTCTTGAACACAGTAGGCTGCAGGTTTTCTCAGGCTAGGTTTCTTAAGAGAACACAAATGCAAAATAAAAAGGAAGACTGCAGAGATGTTCCACCTGAAAAATGAAGACTTCTGCCTTCTAGAGTAAGAAGCTACAGGCCTCAAATGAGATCAACTTACACTTCCAGAAGTATTTCTTATGTCTTGAGTTAAGAGGCTCTTCGCTAATGACCCCAATGAGGCTTGCAATTATGC
>NW_009235946.1:15500-34534 GCF_000690835.1 Fulmarus glacialis | reverse complement strand
GCTTTAAACTTCACATCTAGGATGATAGGTTTTAATTTCTTTTCCTGTGGAATTCTTTTCAAAGACAGTTATGAGTCCCAGTTTGTAGTCACTCAACACCATCAACTGTGCATGGTAGCTGGCAGTGAACTTGTGGACGGAAGCAGTCAGCCAGCAACTGATGCCGACTGATAAGATCATAGATACTAGCCCAGTGAACCAGAGAAATCTATCTAGAGATGCGATCCTCCTAGGACCCATGCCTCCTCCTGCTCAGAAAGAGTGGGTCTAGAGCCACCTCCAATGCCAGTGTTACATTCCTAAGTGGAAAGGATGGAAGCAAACAAAAGCAAAACACATTTCTTCCAGTAATAAGGTCATTGTTTTGCTTGCTACTGCAAACCTTTAAAAATAGAGAAAACAAGACAACATTACAAATTTATGAAGCATTGATAGTTTGCATAAAACATCGAACTAGCATTCACAGTAGCATACAATACCAACAAAAAGGAGCTGCAAGTTTAGCTTAACAAATGTATTATTTGGCAATGGTGTTGCCAGAACAGTCCATAAAAAGTTTTTGAGCCTAGACTTAAAAAACAATGGCCAGGCTATAGTGATACTGCCAGCACTTTCAGTAATGGTTAATACTTGGTCTGTAAAAGACTTCTCTAAACTGCTGTCTGAAGAGCTCAAAACAGCTCTACAAAAAACATCCTTAATTTTACCATTGTGGGAGGGAGAAAAGCGGTTGATGAAGCAACAATCCAGGAGCACCATCACTGCAAACACAGAAGTACATGAAGAATTTATACAACTATTTTAGACTGCTTGCCTTCCCAAACTCCATAAAAAATTAGATGGAGAAAAACGCATCCGCACAGAGTCACTCCGAGTGATCACCTACAATAAACTTCATTTTTCTTATCTAGAAAGCTTCCCAAATGCCACCCAGAGTTAGATGCCAGAAGCAGACAGTATGAATTATATGCCTCCACTGACAAATGGTACAAAAGCCTCAAACGAAAGCTGTCTTAAATTTTGACGATTTAAGTTTAGCTGTAATAGGTCAACCTCCAGAAAGGTTCTACTCAGAAACCTTTAACTTCAAAAGGAATATTCTGTATGTAGCTCCTCCACAGGCTGACTTTTCCCTGGTGAACCAGCAAGCCACAATGCTTGTTTGCTTGCTTCCTGTAAAGAAAGGTCTGCAGTTTCACCTTATCCCAAAAATCAAAGGCTGAAGTTCTCTTTGAATGACTGAAGACATCAATATACATACTTTCTTCATATGCTGGCACATAACATAGCTGAGCTGTTTCCTGATCATTTTGCAGACTAACTGCAGACTCTCCTGACAATTCTGTATGTGTGACCATTCCTCTCCAAATTTGCATTTGTGATTATAAAACTATCTTATTTATGTACCCAAAAAGGCGAGTATTAACCAGGTCATTTTCATTTGTCACCACGGGACCTTCTTGGGGAAGAATTTCTCTGAATAATAGAACACTGAGGAAAGGCTAGCAGAAGCTATTGAACTGGATAACCTCCTGAAAATCCTTCTAATCCATTTTCTTTGGAAGCTGTTACTAGCATCATTAAAATCTTGTACAGCTCCAGTGAAAATTGTCTGCACAAGAAACTATTGATCCTTGAAGGGACATTTTAAAAAACTATTTGTTTTGAGAGGACAAATGTTCCCTGTAAGTTCTATTTTCTCCCTTGAAATAAGGCAAATTTCTGTGAAGTCTTCTGTAAGTATTCAAGACTGAATGTGCCAGGATAGTGTTAAAAGACACCCCCCTCACGCCCATCTATGAGAAAACTGTTAAAAGAACACTCTACTCTATAGCAGTGACATTTTGATTCCAAAAAAGACTTTAAAAAGAAGCCATCCAAAAGGATGACATTAAGATGTTAACCAGCAATACTGCCAACCTCCTAAAATGCTCATAGTATTTTTCCTCAAATGGCAAGACCTTGTAGGTATCATAATGGCAATGAACTTGTGTAAAATTGACTATAAATACAGAATCTGAGGATTCTTTTCTGGCATTGAGCCTAGATTCATGGTTAAATTTTTCCCCACCTTTTAGCAGATGCTGGATTACTAATCTATGCTAGTATAGGTCCAACAAGTAAAGTGGTTATAACAGTAAATGTGGCTACAATAGTGTAAATCACACGTAACCCTTGAAAAAAGAAAAATCCCACTTTTTTATTCTGTTTATGAGGTAGTTTGGCAATAGGTCTTCTTTCTGTATCAGCATATCCATCTTACAGAGGGATAAAGAATCTTATTTTGAATGAACAGTATAATTACAATACCTAGCAGTCTTTCCGTTTGCCTGGAAGAAACCTTCATTCCAAATGCAAAATTTTTTTATTCTAAAAAGAATGATACTGAATAAGGATTATACTCAGATTGGATGAGTAATATGCTTTTCCTCTTTTGTAGAGATTTCCTTATCAAAGTTGTTTTGTTGGTTTTTTAACACTGAATAGATGACACACCCTCTCCTGCCAAATATCTTTCTCTCTGGAACTATATCAGAGCTGGAGGTAGCTATGCTTTCTGATGCACAGTATTAGGATATTCTCTCCAAAATGCTAATAGAAAGAGATTCTGCTTAGCATGTTTTAGCAAAATCCTCACATGACAGAAAACTGCTTCCTTCGCTGTTTTTCTCATTGAGTTTGTCAATCAGACTTTGATGGATTTTCTCACTCTCCATCTCAGAGTAGTTAAAGAAAGGGAAAATCCTTTTTGTATCCTTTTCGCTGGGGCTGCATATTTTTTGCTTCACAGCAAGACCCAAATTTAGTCCTTTCCGATTCTTTTTATTGTGTAGAGTAGAATTTGAGATAGGAGTCCTCTGATGGCAGGACTCTGGGTTTATTCTTTCAAGCAGTCTTTTTAACTTGAAGGCTTACGCATGTTTGAAATACCGACTCCTAGACAGCTTTGTTTTGTTCACTGGAGATCCTTTGTCACAGTCGGAGTGTGTTCAGCCTATGACCAGAGTACCAGATTCTAAACCATGAGATCCAAAACTAGCGATCAGAGTTCCTTCTCAACTGAAATGCAACTGGGCTGACATTGCTGGCATGACACTAGTTCACTTTGAAACTGCGCAAAGATGATGAAGGTTGATAGAAGAGTGAGCAATGAGGCTTTAGAGTGTCTCAGAATCCTGGTGACCAACGCCTTACTGCCACAGTAGCTTCAGAAGAGCTGAGTAACTGTTTCAGTCAGTTCAAGTTCTTCCATCTCTCCACTCTTATCCAGGCAAGGAAGAGTCACTTCTCTTCTAAGAGGAGGAGGTGTTACAAGAGAGGGTCTGCCAGCTCTTCTTGAAGATCTTCCTTAAAAAGGTTGAAAAAATCCTGCTCCAGTTTGAACCCTTTAGAGGACTTGAGACTCCTCCAAGAAAGGAGAAAAAAAAAAAAAAAAAAAAAAAGGAGGATCATCTACATGCTCAAATTTAAGAAAAGAGAAAATCTAGTTTGCTTCTCCATTTGTGGCTTTCTTCATGTTCTGCACTGTATTTGAGTAAGCTGAGGAAACGAAAAGGAAGACAGACCTAAGGTAGGTAGCACTTCAGCAGAAGTTAGACTTGAAAATAGAAGTGTATTAATTCAGTCAGACCAAAAGACAGCGTGAGAAAGAACTACCTCACATTACACCACAACTTCCACACATTTATAGATCTTTCTCATTGTTATTCTACATGGACATAGCTTTCTGTAAAGCCAACATAATAAGAATACTTTCCAAATTCAGTAAGAGATATTACACTCCAACCCCCTCCAAATCAAAAGCAAAACTTTAACACACAAAAATTATAAAATGCCCTCAGAAACAAGGAATTCTTCATTTTTCTCTGTCCTTCTAAAATATGGTCCTTGCCCGAAACCACCAAAAATTCTGTTCTACAATTACCACACATATTTACAGGATTGTCAACACTGAAGTAAATGATCAGTGTGCATTTTTGCAGTGACAAATCCTACACCCATATTCCTCAGACCCTCATTTACACCCTATGCTACTTCTACTATGTTGGCAGAACAGTTTGTAAAACACAGCACAGCAAGCCATTGAACCAGCTTCCCCCCCAGTAGCCTTTCAGATCAGTTTTCTGATCCAGCTCCTCGCTGTGCCAATGTAATGAACAGGATGACAAAGGCTAGGAACAAATCTAGAACCAGGAAGTGACAAGCGCTGCTTAAGGAATGTTGAGGTAGAATGTTGAAATCACAGCTTAGATTATTTCCCGCTCATTTTCAATCTACTCAACCACAACTATCGGTGGCTTATGTACTTTACCAGCAGACGATGGTGGGGGTGTGTTGTGTGGTGTGTATGTCTACCTACATGTGAAGTTCCTTAAGCTGTCTAGATGCATTTTCCATCATGTATGCCTACATACTCAAAACTCTGAACTCAATCTCTTCCTCCCTGTACACACAGTTGCGCACCCCCCTTTCCCCATGCTCAACAGCAAATAAGTTAAAAAAAACCCACGCTTTTTTTTTACTGCCACAAAGATGTCTGAGCTGTTCCAACATTATGAGGTATTTAATGATAAACCAAAACTAGCTAAAGATTTGTCTTGAAGCAGCACTGTAAACCAGAAAAATTCAGTCAAGCAAGTAAAAATCTGTGCAGCTGAACAACAGTGAATACCCAGCTGTCCCAAACTAAGCCATCCCACCTCTATCAGTGACCTCTGTCTTCCTTTAAGACTGCTGGGAAGTCAAAAAATGAAGCCAGAGATGGTGAAAATCTGCATCTCAAGGCATTTCAGCTACCAATAAAACTTTTCTACATGGTTGCAAATTTATGTCTGAAGAAGTCCACAATCACTTCACCACACCAATGGACCACTTTCAGAAAGTAACGTGGGCAGGTTCTGAAAAGAATCATCTGTTCTACCCACCACAGACATTTGATATTTAACCTAATTCCAAAGGGCTGCCCTGAAAAAACATTTAATGGCAGACATACTCCAGAGAAAGGATTCAGCTTTTGCTTAACAGAGAAGCTCTGACCATCCTTAACTGATTCACCTCTGCAAGCTTTGGCACAATCCAATATTTAACTAAAAACAGTTCTTGGACAAATGCAATGTTTGTGTTTTTTTGCTAATGAAAACCAGCAGTTGAGAAAACTTCCATAAAGTTTTGGTTTAGCACAGACAAAAATTAAGACTCTTCTCATATCAAATATATGTACAGATGCCTCAGAACTTGAAACTAATGCTCAAAAAAAATTAAGAGAAACCTTCCAAATAAGATTAAGTACTGTGACCAAGAAGAAAGAAAACTTAGAATAATTCCTTAGAGATCTCGCTCAGTGAAAACACAACATGAACTACATAAATGCCTGCCGTAACTCTCCCTCCCCCTCTCCTCAAACAGCCACACACACAAACAAAAACAAACAAAAAAGACTTCATCTGAAGATGTGGACTCAAGCTGCTAAGCTATTATGACAGAGACTATGTTTACATCTCACTAAGCCATCACAACTAGAGCAGAGGAAAGATTGGTTAAATACACAAAAGCAATTCAACACCATGTAGAAGAGAACTGATCTTCCATAGGCAGACAAATAACATAGCAGTTACATATTTTTTTAAACAATGTGGGTAACTCAACTTGCTTTGGCTTACCATTTGAGAAAAATAGCGAAATTATGAGGGATGAGATCTATGACGACAGCACGCCGGAAATTTCATCCCGGAATGTCCCGTTATTTTTCTGTCCATTCTGTTGCCAAAAGCTTCCCAGTATCTAAGCTAAGAGAACAAGGTAGAAGTACCAGCAAGCTGATCTACCTTTGAAAAAGAAGCATGGTGCTTGTGCCATAAAGCAATGAACCCAAACCACCTGTCTGCCATAAAGAAACATGTGCTCTCCTGCACTGTCTGGGGAGAGCAGGAACAGGCCTTGCCTCTGGCATTGTCCAGAAAACATGTGCACCTGCACAGTAACAGGAAATAACTCCATATATGTATCAGAATTACCTTGAGGAAAGGAAATCTGTTTGAAGGCTTGAAATAAATAGGTGTTTGTCTTGGTAACACATGGTTGCCTCTCCGATTCTGGCTGAGGAAGGTGCCACTGGCAATTATGAAACGGGACAAGACAGGCTGAAGTGGATTCTCTCTCATGTGGGACAGAAAGGCAGTTTCTTTGTGTCTGAAGCAGTACCTCATAATCCTTTCTACATCACTTGCTTGGGAGTGATGCATGTCCTTAGACTGACCATCCTAAAAGGTATCCTTGAATGTAACCCTGAAGAACATCTGAAACATGTCTTCAGACAGGTATCAAGAGACTATATGGGTGATCCATTTCTCTGCCTCAAAGTCATATGGGTAGTGGAATAGTCAGAATGCTGCATAGAAGCACCTAAGGAAGTAATGGTCTCTCATGCCAAGAATCAAATCCTAAAAAAATAACAGAGCATTTGGCACCAAAGGGTATTCTAAAAAAGAAATTATTCTGTTCATCAGGCTTCCTTTGCTTCTAAAAGTCTCAATTCCTAGAAAGATAATCAATAACCAGGCGAGGCATATAGGCAGTCTCACCAAAAATTAAGTCAAAATGCTCAGATTCTT
Source organism: Fulmarus glacialis (assembly GCF_000690835.1). Classification (NCBI taxonomy): domain Eukaryota; kingdom Metazoa; phylum Chordata; class Aves; order Procellariiformes; family Procellariidae; genus Fulmarus; species Fulmarus glacialis. The sequence continues at coordinate 27,923 of NW_009235946.1, read as the reverse complement.
GCATGATCATCTTGTTCTGGAAACTGCTCTCTGCTTTTGAAGGTGTGGCTTCTTCAGCTTCTCTATTCGAGATTTCTTCAAAACTGAGGTTCCATAGGAAGGGCTTTAATTTCTCACAAAGATCCATAATACTGCAAAGTTCTTTCAGGTTATCCAGGCTGTGAAGGTGAGATGAAGCAGACAGCATATATACTGAATTCAGCTCTGAGTAGACAGATACATTCTCAACATCTGTCAGTCTGAGGGGATGTATGAAGATTTACAATAGATCCAGGTACAGTGAAGGCCAAAGGCCTGGAGATTCCAGAGTCTCCATAGGCCAAGAGCAGAACTTCACTAGCAAAGAAGTACCAGTCTGTAAAAGCAGAGAAGCACTGAAAGCAAAAAAAGGAGAGAACAAAACAGAAGTTTTTGGGACACGAATGTAGTACTGTAGTAGCAACAAGTTCTCTATGCCTTGCTGGACAACTGGAGTTTCAGGGCAAGGTCTTGCTGTTTGTTGGCAGAATAACACACATGTATCCTTATGGATACATATGGCTTTGGCCAAAAAAGTCACCAAACGACTGTTCCTCATAATCACATAAAATTGCGGGGGGTGTGTGGGGGGCAACCCCAAAACTTTGGGATTACTCTAATACTTGTTTTCTACCTGCAGCACGTGTGTGTGTGTGTGTGTGTGTGTGTGTGTGTGTGTTCACGTATATGCACAATGACAAATCATGAAGGAGGACGTGTCATTACCTTCAGCACAAGATACTAATGACATGGAGAATAAAGCACCAGACTGGTGCTGAAGATGATCTTGTTTCCATTTCAATTCCACTACTGATCTACAATTTAGCCCTGTCAAATCAGCATTATCTCCTGCCTCAGTTTTTCTTGACTGTAAAATGAGATATAGAGATGAGTCTTTTTCCGTAAACTCTACTGCCAAAAATCAGGAATTGTGACAAAGTGATCTAGAAGAGTCTTGCCTCTTGCATTTTATTAGGAAAAAAGCTTCAGCTAGTCAGCAGGCGCAAGTGAAAGACTCAGTAACACATCTAAGTAAAACCAAAACCAAATAAATTTTGAAAAGACAGCTTTTATCTAGTTTATGCTTTTTAAGAAGACAATACATTTGAAGTTCACAATGGATATGGAACATATTTCACAATCTTAAAATCTACATCTCACATAAAATCATTGCTTTTCAAGTAAAATAAAGAATGAAAGACTTCAAATACATCTGAAAGTACACATTATGCAATTTTGGAACAAAACCACCTAAAATGCTTTTCTTGTAAGATTACCTGGTATTATTTGAGGGAAAAGGTAAGGTTAGATGACTGTCAAAATTATGAATTCCTATGATCTGAAATGATCTTCTGTGAAGCTTAACACTGATTCTGAATATCCTGGGTTTAATTCTTGATCTTAGGGCCATTACAACACTGTGTAGGACATATTTTATCATGTAAGGGACTTCCCTGTTATTTAAGAATGTTATTCAGATATTGAATTCATTTTGAAGAGTGGAAGTTTTCATTAATAAATTCATTGCTTCTAAGAAAATTCCACAAGTTACAAGTTCATTCCAAATGCCTGTACTACTGTTTGTGTAGTCTTTTTTTCACAAGGATATTGAAATAAACATGACCAAACCCCCAAATAACCAAAGCAAAAAGATCTATTTCAGTGCTTCAGCATTTTTGCTGAGGATTAGAATGCTTCTCCTATGAAAACAGTTTTTAGAAAATATCAATCACCAAAAATTTTAGACAGTGCTTCTAGAATCCATTTCCTATATCAAATAATCCAAATTTATGAGAGAACAGAGAAAGTGGTATATCTTGATGGGGAAAAACGGAACTACATGTGCTCCATTATCTGAACACATGCATCTTAGTTTAAGCAAAGTACAATGCCATTTTTTACCTGAAGAGTTCTGAAGTGCTCAGACCTTCCAACTTTAAGGACAACAGGATGCGGAGACGGAGTTTATAGTAAGCTGTGGTAAATGTAAAAGTTCAAGGAACTTAGGAACGCACAGGATGAGACTCAGTAGCCTAAGCACAGACAACTAGTGCTGGTTTTGATGCTCTAGAATCTGCATGAAGCTAGCAGATGTAACGCAAGACCTAGAGGAGACCAGTACCCTTCTGGAATCACAGCTGAGATGCAGAAATCACATCCTAGACCATCTAAAATGGCTCTACATGACTATGCCTGTGAAGTGAATCCTATCCTTGAAAACTAACCGATGCTAAATTCCAGAAGTGTAGGAAACTCACAACAAATGCCTCCTTTCTTTCTCCAAGCTATCAACAAATGGTTTGGCTGCTATAGAGAAGGTGTCTTAGGAACTACTTAAGCCACGTCATAAAACGAATATTTTGCAGTATACTTTTAAGGGACCCAAACCCCTAAAATGTCATTTTCTTCATACGTTCAATACATCAAAAGCAAAGTCCAATTCAAAATTACCCTTGTGCTTCACCAAAGGGCACAGATTACACAGGCTGTACTAGCTCAGTAACAGTTACAAATTAATGAAAATTTCATATTGTACATAAAAGAAGGCTTATTTAACCTCTAAAAAGGACTGGCGTGAAGAGCTCTTCAGCAAATCAATATCATTTCCAGGTTTTGACTCAAATAAGAAGCCTGGCCCAGTTTTGCAGGGAAACAACTAATAATGAACATGGATTCTCATATGCAAAGTTCGTATTATGTGAATGAGAAACACCAGCAGTACAGTTTTGTTCCATCTAATCTCTACAATGATAGCTCAGAAGAGCTTAGAAAAAGACTTTGCATTAAAATCTTGAAGGTGTCAAGGTCCCCTACCTTTCCGAAACAGAATTAAAGGAATTTCATGATGTTTCTAATAAAAATTAAAATCACTTCACCTCTTGACTGACCTTGAGAAACCACTTATCTGGAATACTGCACTTCCAACTGTCTATTTCCAATTATGTAACACTTTTAACCTGGTGATTGATCTCCCAAACAAATAAGTGATTTGATGCACAGTAACGAAGGTGATTCATGAAATAAAACACCTGCTTGATAGGTAGCAGAAAACAAGCTGCTTCTTTTCATCTTTTGTAAAATACATGACAATCTACTTATGAATCTTAAATAGGAAGACTGAAATCCAGCTGTAAGTTACCCTCAACTTCAAAATGCTTTATATCAAAATCATCTCTATTCGTTGGAACTTAAAACAGTATTGCAAATCAAATTCTTCGAGCAAGCCATAAAGCTTAGAAAGTATCTGCTTAATTTGGTGTCCACAGAAACCTTCCAGCTCCCACAACTGGTACCCAGATGCAAAAGTTTAGTGAAATCTCTTGACATTATATCCAGACCACAATACATTTGCATAGAAGTGTTTGACTAGTCACATGGCACAGCATAATGCAAAAGATGCTGCCATTTCATGCATTTGGCCTTTCATGTTAGAGATACCCTATAATTTTAGCATTACAGCTGGTCGTTGTGTTTTTGCGTAGACCTAGTCCGCTTATGCTAAAGTTTCAAAGCACTAGGCTCCACATCTTAACATATTAGCGTTGCAGGTATTGACTCAGATTCACAGCGCTCACTGACATCAGTACCTGTGCAGACACTTTGTCTGGCCCAGCCTTCTTGATGATCATGACAGCAGCGCTGGACACCCAAATGGTTCCTTCTCAAAACTCAAACAATTATAAGCTGACTTTATTATTCAGAACTGATTGAAGCTAGAACTTTGAGCACAGGTACTAACATGTAGTTTTATTAAATGGTCAACAAATCCTAAGAATTTCCATCTTGTTTTCCAAATGCACAATTCCCAAAGAAAAGGCTGCTGCTAACAGTATGATGGCCTTCCCAAATGATGCAGAAGCTACAGCAGTATCACAGCAGTCCTTCAATGTGTGAAGAAAAAGATCCTATCAACAATTTCCAAACTACTACATATGCTGCATTTGAACAGAATAGTTAATTATCACAGCTGTTTGGTAAGAAAAGTTTCTTTTCCATTTTACCATAACTAGAGTACTGATCACCAAAGTGCTTCCATCTTCCTCTAGGGAAAGTCAGCAGCAAACAGGGACTAGATACATGCTGCTTTCACTAACAGACCTGACATTTAAAAAAAACCAAAACCCAAACAACAACTGTGCTTAGAGATTAAAAACTGGTCCGATTTTGCATACAAGCAGCACTGTAGCTATTAAGGGATAGATAATGTTAGCTTTTCCCAGCTCAAGTATCAGCCAGTCTTTTATCAGGCTTGCATTCATTGAAGTGCTTTCATTATTCTGTAGGCTGTTGTTCCAATATCCTTGTTAAATGAATGCCAGTTCTTTGTTAGAAACAATCACTTCTCTTTAGAAGATGGAAGCAAAGCCTTCCCCCTAGAGGAAGCTCACCTCCTATACTAAGTAAGTTAGAAATAATCATGGCATGTCCAAACCAACTGATAGCCTGCATCATCTACTTTAAGTGGCACTAAAGTTAAGTTTTAACATTTTAACTTTGATAGTTCCTACGATAGCTGGATTTTCTGTGCCAAAGGAAGAGTCTTGGGCTTGATTTTGCAGTGTCTCTCCTCCATTATTGAGTTGACTGATAATTTCCTAGCCTGAACAATGCAAGTTATTTACAAAATTTGTCTTACATTATCAGCAACGCTTCCTGGAACACACATGCAGCTTTTGTGCTGGCATGCATTATACTAGATTTATCCTAGCCAATAAAAGAAAGCAGATGCAATTCTACAGCCTCCTCACTTTGAGAACTAGCTCATAAGACATTAGTTTCGTTCTCCTTGCTGCTGTCAAACATGTAATAGATGCCATTAGGTCAGTCAGCACAAAATCCTGGGCTACAGCACGTTCAGAATTCTCTTTCCATCGCATCTTGTGATAGCAAATCCAGGTGTGACAATGCTTCATAATTTCCCCTTCCTGGACCCATAATGAAACCAAATGCATGCACTGGAAGTTGCTGATGCTCTACCTCAGTCAAAGCTGGAAAACTTCATGAGTATAACTGTTTTCAGTAAAGGTAATAAATTCATTGTTTGCAGCACAGATTAGCCCATCTTTCCTAAGTAGAGTTCAGATTTATTCAGAATAGCTAAACAAGGCTTCACCCTTCCCTGTATGAGGTTGCTGATAGAACACAAGAAACCTCTTCCCCTCCCACCCCAACACACACATACACAGTGCAGGCCTATACTGCAACTGATAGCTATGCTTGTGACTGGATCATAATGTCATTTAAGTTCTAAAACAAGGCAGTATAAAAGTCACACTATTCACAGATTTAAATATTGTTCTCTTTGATTAAAACAAACAAGCAAACAAACAAACAACAAAGCAGATTTAAATGCAAAAGGAAAACATCACATAAAGTGAAATTTTAGGGCAGGTCTGCCCACAAATTAAGAAAAAGACCCACAAAAGAGAAATAAAATTGTAAATAAAAAGAAGATAAGGTCACTGACTACACGCCACTAGGATAACTGATTATTATTTGGTATTTTACTTTTCTTGACCATAAGGGTTTTAATTCAACGTTTACAAGTTTTGCTGCTTGCCCACTGTCCTTTCAGAAGGGAGGGGGCAAGGGGAAACAACAAAAGTATTGAGAATCACTGCAACATGTCGGCGAAAAATACCAAACTGCTAGAATTAAGGAAGACACTGTAAAGCATGACAACAAAAGGAACCATTTCTAGTCTCATCAAACCATTAAATGCCTTTAGCCATCCATTTGCTGAAACCAGAAATGCACCTGGCTAATGCAAAGCTGGCTAACTCTTGAACTCATCATCTAAATACCTTTTCTGGCTAAGAGCCACAAGATGAGATGGTCCAGAAGTTATTCTTGGGCAGAAGATCTAGACAACTTTTGTGGGGTCTCACCGCATCAGTACAGGCTGGGCATGGTTTGGCTAAATATGTAACCAGTTCCAAGTCAAACTAGTGATAGAGGTTGTAACAGTCCCTATTAAGTAACTATATCCAATAACTAGAAATTTAGATTACATGGAACACTTCATGCTGGCATTATCCCATGTAACCCAGCCGCAGAGTTGCCATAGTGGGCAAGTCATACGTCAGCTGTTCCAAATCCACATGCCATCTAAGTACCATAGGTTGGCCATTCTTTTAAGCCTGTCTTCAAATCAAGATTAGATGTCTTTCTGGAAAGAAAGAAAACACAAAGAAAGAAAATTCACTGCTTCCTTTACTTGCTTACAGCATAATTTAAAAAAAAAAAAAAAAAGGCACCGTTCTTAAGCATTAGTTGGTCTGCCTCCAGCTCCCCATTACTTCCCCCCCGCCCCGTCTAGATTGGAGAGCCTATTTTAGTAGTCATTTTTGCTTTCTGAAGGAACATATTCAATGGAATTACTGCTTTATACTAATTCTTTCTTTTTAAACTCAAGACTGGGCTGCATAAGCAAAAACATAGCCTGCAGATCAAAGGAAATGATTATTCCACTCTGCTTGGCACCTATGAAGCTACATCTGAAGTATGGTATATCCACTTTCAGGACCCCGAATGCGAAAGAGATATTGATAAGCAGATCCAGTGGAGGACCTCCAAGATGGTTGAGGGCTGGAGAACATGACAGATGAGGTAAGACTAGTGAGCTGAATTTGTGTAGCATGAAGAATAGATAGCTAAGTGAGGAGAACTAATTGCTCTCTTCAACAACCTAATTGGCGTTCATAGAAAAGACAAAGCCAGACTGTTTTCAGAGACAGCACACTAACAAGAGGAAACAGATGCAGCTTGCAGCAAGAGAAATTCCAGATAGATACAGAGAAAAGTTCTTCACCACAAGGGTGGTCAAACACTGAAACAGCTTATCTGGAGTGGTTGTGGAATCTCCACCCTCGCCGATTTTCAGACCTCGCCTTGACAAGCCCTGGAGCAACCTGGTCTAATTTTGAAGTTATTCTCCTGTGAAGAAGTCGTCAGACTAGATGACCTCCAGAGGTCTCTTCCAACCTAAATTATTGGTTTAGCTTTTAAATTATTTTTACAATTTTGTGTTCTTGAGCCAGATTGATTTTTGTGCCTTTTCCCAGGACCCTTCCTAATTTTTCAACATTGTAAAAAAACCCTATGGACAACAGGACTGTAACCTGTATTGATGCAGAATTCACTTCATCAGTATAACCAAGGCAGATTAATAGAATCAAGTGTATGACCTTCCTTACTCTTTCTCCGTATTCAATAGAATTTCAGCCCTTCTACATTAACTTTCTATTTGGGACTTTAGGTCACTTTTTTGTCTCTATGATCCCTACTTAATTCCAGGGTAGGGTTTCCTGTAAAGCAGGTATGTTCTATAACAGATGGTTTCTAAATTTACAACTTCAGGTTTTGCAGTGCAATAGTAGACTGACTGAGTGGGTCCCATTAAGCAAGTGATCCAGATGACTCTTATAGAGTAGATCTTTCTATCCTCTACAAGTTAACAAACATAACTGCTTTACAATATCAGTCATAAAGAACTTTACTTAGAGCATGCTTCCTACCCCTCTTCCCTTCAAAAGCTTGAAAAAGCTTTTCAATCAAGTTAATGTTTTATTGATACAGGGTTTGGGGTGGGGGGGAGTTGTTTGTTATTTAAGAAAAAGACTGTATCAAGGCATAATTGCATTATACATACCAGGTACTTACACCAAAGAACCTTGTTCTAAAACAAATTACATTAGGATCTCTTTAAAATAAAGTTTTATTTCCATTAAACCACCTCAGCATTAATTCTAACAATATTCTTTTGCATTTACTGAATCCCTCAGTTGTCCCTCCATTATTTTTCCCCAGGATTGATGTGAGGCTAAGTAGTTATTTAGGTCATCTTTCTTGACCTTTTTAAATAAGAAAGTCTTCAAGATCTCCTGGAATTTCCATTGTATTTTAAATCATTGGGAGGGACACCTCAGAAAAGAAATATTCTCAGCCAATTCTTTTAGAACTCCTGGGTACAGATTACAAAGACCTGTTTATAGCCTTTGTTAAGAAATGTCTATCATGGACTCTTTAGTATCTTCCTTGTAACTTCTAGATTTTAAGTACTTAAGTCACCTGCAAGATACCATAACATAATCTCACTTCTATCTAAAAAACCAAAAAACATTTACTGTAATCTTCTGCCTTTTCTCTTTCACTATGAATCATGTTATCATTGTCACCTACATTACTGTTAAAATTATTTCTCAATTTTTAACAATCTCACCTTTGTTATCATTTGCTTTACTAGTCAAGGTTTTCTCTCGGGAACATTCTGTTTCTTTTAATCAGTTTTCCACATTTTTCATGCCCCACTCAATGCCATTTCTCCTCTACCATCCTCGCACTTACACTTTACAGAAAAGGAGGGAGGGGCCTGAATTGCTTCCTTCCCATTGCAATGAAAGCAAGACTGATTTTAACAGAATTTGCCCTTTATGGACAACCTTTATAGTTGTTAACTGCAATTTCTAATGTAATTTATTTGGGGAAATCTATCATATACCTATTTACATACTTTCTCACACGCACACATACCTCCACACACCTTTTTTGTACTTTTTTTTAGTCTGGACATGCATACAATCAGACTTCTAAATGGCAAGCAAAACTGTGTCCCATATAAAATCTTAAGTTATCACTAAAAAAAAAAAAGTTATCAAAGGTTTCAAAGTAAATGAGATACCTATGAAAAAAGACTAATTTGGCCCAAGTTGTTGGCATGCTGCGTTTTACTTTGCCATATCAATGCAGAAGTATACCTTTCTCTATTATCATTACATGCCTCCCTCCTCAACATCCACCAGTTATAGTTCTCTTTCCTAGCATACTTACATCTTCTCTATTGGCCTTAATTCACAGTCCATTTCAGAATGGCTCCAATACTTTTAGTCCCTATCACTGCCATTTTAAGCTCAAATCATCTACCTGCCTACTTTGCCCTTCTACCTTTTTAGTTTTATTCTCTTCGATTGATCTCATTTTTCCTTCAACTGGACCAGGCCTGCCTACTGCCAGTTCCACATCCCTATCTTGAGCTGCTGTCTGCCTTTAAGTGACCATGTTTTCCTTGGCCTGTTCTTGCATCTCCAGTTATCTCTTTTCTCTAGCTAGAGACTTCCCAGATCCAGTCGTTTTCTTTTACCATCTCCCCTTTCCAGTCTTCCACCCGGTCACAACTTTTTTGACTTGTAAAATAGAAACAACGCAAATACATTTATGCAGAACTAGCACATCTGCCCCATGCAGTCATTTCATGCACTACATGCGTAACCACAATACAGTATATTATGTAATTAGCAATACTGTCATTTTGTTAGAATTTGCTGCTCTAAGGCAAACTTATTATCTTCTGAGGGGGGGAGATCAGATAAGTATCATCTTCTGATCTTTCTCCCTATTTACAAATACACCTTTTTAAAATTTACATAAATACCCTTGAGAATGTGCATTTATACTAAAAGATACATGGACAACAGTTCAGTGTCCAATACTTTTAACAGCTCTGCCATCTCAAAAAGAAGAGAATTCAAACTACAACCAGGATAATGAAGTTTCTTCATAATACCATGAAGCCAAAAAAAAAAAAACCCCACCACTGGTGGATTCAACCTTCTTAATTCTGCACCCTTTTCAGAGGTAACCTCACAGTATTGCTAAGCCTCCATATAGACCAACTGGTGTCACTATAGAGACGAAAATAGCACGATAGCAAAACGGTAGAGGTTTGAACCAAACAAAACCAGTAACATTAGCAGCAAAACCTACATACTCAATTTTCTAATATTTTTTAAAGACTTCAGTTTTACTTAAGTAAACATTTTACCATAATTGCTAGTTAATGTTCCCCGTAACAACAGCGACCCAAAAATAATTACAGCAAGAACAAATGACTTCCAGGCTTCCCAGAAAATGCCTCATATTTAAATTTAATTCCTGGCATTATGCCAAAGTGGGGGATGGGCATCTAAGTGGAAAAATAACTTCAAAGGCCTCCAAAACATTAATGCAGAAAACAAGTTGCTTCTCTTACCTGGCGAGAAGGTGGCACGTGCAAAATGAGCTTCCTCCTGTGAGTAAGCCACTGACATGTAGCTCATTTGCATAAATATCACGAGCTACAAGTAGACTTCCAGGTCGGCCATCTTGATACTAAGATCTTGTTTTGTTTACATAGCAGCATGAGTACTATTTTTTAGCCAGCCTGAGCTATGCTGTTGTACCTCTCAGCTAGTAGCCTACATCTGCTTGTTAAAGCCTGCTGGAACTCCCACTTCTCCACACAAGTGGCTGAACGTGTCAGGAGTGCCCCTGCAGCTCACTGAGCATGCCACAGCCTCCAAGGGAACGTTGCAACTGCAAGTGCCTCCAGTCGGACTCTTTGTACTGCCTTCTGTGCTGCCAACTATTAGCACTGCAGCAACTATGTGCAGTGAAGTACCTCCCACATACCACACAGTAGTACCAACAAGCATAAATTTATTACAGCACAGCGCAAGGCAGCACACTAAAAAAAGAAGAAAGCTGAAATTTCCTCAGTATTTTCACTTACTAGCAATCTAATTACACCTAGGTTCCTTTGTACATGTTTCCACATTCGTCAGGGCGGCTCTCTCGGTCCAGAAACCAGAGTGCTCCTGCAATCCGCGCACAGGGGAAGTCCATGACACATGTTAGTTGCTGCCGACGCGGAGCAGGCTGCAGTTACAGCTAGCTGGCGCCAGTAAAAATTTACATAAAGGGGGCCTCATTTCCAGACCGAGCTGCAGCGGGTGGTGCTGAGCGCAGCCTCCCCCCGCCCCCCCAGACCACCACGGGTTCTAGAATATACCGCCTAGTTATCTGCGTACTAATAATCCAGATCCGTGTCAAAAGCCAAGCGCGGCTCTTACTGTTCATATAAGCGAAAACTGACGATAGTCTCTGCAAAAGAAATTCCACCTTGAAGCCTGTTCTAGTAGGATGCTACACACACTGCGCTGCTCACAGCGATTCTGGTGAGCGCTCTGTAAATGAAGTAACACTGAAAAAATGGGTATGCTCAATGCTCAGCAACCAGCTTTTCTTAAACTGGTATCTCCAATATTTCGCAGCCTACCAGTAACAAATAAAAAGTATCAGCTCCAAGTAGGACAGATCCATTTTTAACCGAATGCTGACAGGTAACGTGTCTGGCCATTTAATTTGCTGTTTCCACTTCACATTTAATTTTTCTTCATTAGGCAGATGAAGAAAAAAATCCCCCATCCGGAGCTGTGGACTTTATCTTTTCAATTACCTAAAAGGTACAGCGACAGGTACAGTGACAGGTACAGGCAGAAGCTTGGATTTCTGCCAAGCCTCACTCTGACTTCAAATAGTTAATTTCTTAATTCTTACCTTTTTCCTTCCAGTCACAGTCCAACTACATTAATAAATTAATTACATTTTACAAATGCTTATTTTAAAAGCCACTGTACTTTTTGGGGAAAAAAAAGAAGCCAGGCTTTGCTTGCTAGTAAGTGTGTGTACGTAAAGGATGAATCGTTCACCAATACCTTTTTCCCCTCATTTGCTGCCTTATATGAAACTCCTAGAGCATGAAACAAGTCAATGCAAATAAACATGCTATTTATTATACTAACTATAAACATGAATTTGTGAAACCCTAAATAAATAAAGCTAAACCCACAGTAATGTTTGGCTAGCTACACATCTAGCAACACTGCTGTAGTTGCAGCCTGCCACCATTTAGTGGAAAAGGAAAGTGATGGAGACAGTGATGCTTGTCGATTCCAGCAGGGTAAAGGCAGAGCGCCTTAGGACCAGAAGAGCCTGCTTTTCACCATGGGCCTCTCTCTTCTAGTTCCCTGCATTGTTCCTCTTTAGCATGCCAACAGCATCAAGGCTATATATAGTCAAATTACTTTAGATGTTCCTTTTCCACTGTAAGCGTAATGTGCTGTATTGCTGGTTCTAGGTTATTTGAGCATAACACAATTTGCTCATCTGTGATGTCAAAAAGATACCGATTTTGTGTCTGAAAGTATTTAGTAATGCAAATTACTCTTCATTGGTTGTTACAATTCATCCTCAGCTATTGTATCCAAATGCCTAAAGTGATATTTAAGAGAAAAATAATTATTTTTCCAGAATGACTGTCACATTAAAGTGACAGCCATTAACTATACAAGCGATCTGGTATTGCTCTTCTTTTGTGTCACATGTATCTTTTGATTTATCTTACTTTCAGACAGATTTGTGTATGTTAGCACATTTAAGTGCTGTGCAGAATACATCTTTCAGTGATGCCGTTGTCATTTGCAGAATGAATCATCAGATGAACAGCCTCTGAGCTTGAAAATAAAGAGCACCAATGCTGCTTTAAAAAGGCAAACCAAAAAAACCCTTGTGTTTCCCACATACAGCCGC